>NC_085139.1:70508268-70766008 GCF_024139115.2 Armigeres subalbatus | reverse complement strand
GTCCAGAGCTGGCGATCTCAGTTACACTGGCTTTTTTCGTCTCTCCAAGCTTGGTATGTATTCATCCATATCTATAACATATTCGTGAAAATCAAGAGACATGGTAAGATTGTTTTGGGATCTCCTGGGTCATCGAACCGTCATTGAGTCAGACAGCCACGACACAAGCTTATTTTATCATTCCAAGCTTGGATATGTATTCAACCATATTTATAGACGTCCCAGGAGGTGTAATGGATATAATTGAATGCATATTGAAAGATTGAGTACTAAAAAGATTTTCTTCCTGTAGATCCTAAGTCCACAATTCAAGATAGTTTGGATGACCAAGGTGTCGACGGAAACCCCTCCCTCAACTACCTTCCTGATAAAAAAACCTTTATCGCTTCCTAGGAGGTAGCATTGGTTTACTTTTCCGGACGATGGTGGTAGGACGGACGCACTCAAGCCAGAAATCAAAGTCCTTTAACAAGCTGACCAAACTGCAGATGTTGGAGGACGATACGACAGTCGAAGTAAACCTTCGTCCGCTACAACCAGGTTTAATGATGATTGCGTGTGGATATAGAAGACCAAGGTGTGAACAAAGTCACCGCATTGTTAAAGAAGTCGGCGATGAAAGGGTGAATACTCGTCCTTACGTTCCGATGGACCTCAAGACCGAAGTACATCTTCATCGGTTTCTTGAGTTACCGAACCATACTATCCTTCTGCGATGCATTGCATTGTTCTTCAGCCACCAAAGCTTACTGCAAGGCCCAAAACTTGATCATGGGAATTGTTCGGTACCCACCGAACCAGAGGACCCGTCGAGTGTGTGATGTCCCTAAATTCTCGTTAAGAAGCTGTGATCAACATGGCATCTCAGGTCGATCATGTTCCAGCTATAAAGCGAACGATGTCAGAGGTTAAAGTCGTCTACGCTGCGCCTCCGGAGGCCAGACAGAACTTCGAACGCAGCGTTCCCAACCTTTTTGAGGTACCTTTTGAACTTTTGCATTCAACATTCAGCAAAATCAAAATAAGGTTACTTAATAAGATATAGAAGAAACGGATCTGAAAACTAGAAAGATATATGGCTCTCAATTGGTTTCTATCGAAAAAGTTGTTAAAATTTTTGTTGTACCTGAAATTTTCAATTCAAATTTACTTTTACATTAATCTTAAGCCTGTTGAAATGACACTTTCGGGAAGCCTCCTTTCAAGAGATCCGGAATCCCGAGGCCCCAAGGCTCTCTTTCAAAGCGGAGTCTTCTTTCAAGAGGCGGAAGCCTCCTTTCAAGATGGCCAGGAGCCTCCTTTCAAGAGGCCAGAGCCTCCTTTCAAGAGCCCAGGCCTCCTTTCAAGAGCCGCCTCCTTTCTAAGAGCCAGAGCCTCCTTTCAAGAGGCCAAGCCTCCTTTCAAAGGCCCGAAGCCTCCTTTCAAGAGGCCAAGCCTCCTTTCAAAGAGGCCAGGCCTCGCTCGAAGCCTGAGCCTCCTTTAAGAGGTCAGAGCTTTCTTTTAAAGGCCCAGAAGACTCCTTTCACGAGGCATGAAGCCTCCTTTCAAGAGGCTTGGCGTTCTTTCAAGTATCTCAGAAGCGACCTTTCAACATTCTAGGAATCTTCCTTTGAGCCACTTAGGCCGTCATTAAAGGGCTCGAAGCGTTACTAAAAGGCTCAGAGGCCTTTTACCAAGAGGGTGAAGCCAACTTTCAAGAGATTCACTCCTTTCGAGAGGTTCAGAGCCCCATTTCAAGAGGCTCGAAACCTCCCAAGCACACCTTGTCATAAACGAGTCACTGTAACCTGTACGACCAAATTCAGTCACATATGAGTTGCTGCAACTAAATCGTCTAAATTGTGCTACTAGGGCTCCTTCAAAGGGCTCGGAATTATTCTTTGAAGAGGCTTAAAGCCTCTAAAAGTGGCTCAGAGGCGTCCTTTCAAGATGTTCAGAGCCTTCTTTAAAGTAGCTGAAAAACCCCTAAAGGGCTCAGAACCCTCCTTCAAGTTTCCGAAACCCCCTTCAAAGCAGGCTATACTTTCAAGAGATTCGGCTTGATGTATAAACTTAATTTGAATTGAGAAGTTTCGCGGAATAATGAAAATTTCATCCCAACTTATGGAAACCACATATCCGTTAGTTTCCAGGTCCATTTTTCATGGATCTCGTGAGTTACGATTATTATCATTTACAACAAAAAATAGGGAACCTCAATTAATGCAAAGTTCGAAGGTACCTCTCAAGAAAAGGTTGAGAACCGCTGACTTAGAGGGCTTCCAAGTAGGGATGAAACGATCCACTAGGTATCGATACTTTTACTTTCGTAGTATCGAATAAAAGTATCGATACCACTAACGTATCGAATTAAAGTATCGATACCCACTTACCATATGAGTACTCATCAATTCGAAGTAAATTTATGTTTTCACTCACAATTAGTCATTCATAATTTATGGTTTAGCTTTTCCATTACTATTGGTCCAACGATTTTATAATTAACTTATCTCGTTGGTGTGTAAAAAGCAGACATTTTAGATGTAAGCAATGTTATTTAAATCATTATATTTATAGTTGCCGTATTTTTTAATTCATGTTCATATAGACGTAAAATTCTGAATAATTAGAAAACAGCTGCAATAGTGCAGATCCAATATTACCCAAGATATTTGCGAAATTTATTATCGACTTTGAAGAAAATTCGGAAAGGATCGGTCACAAATAAGTGTTAAGCACGGAAATACTTGTCATAAAACTAGTTTGTACTATTTCATTTAATTCCACTACTTTATTGTACCTTTAGGAGATACGTATTTCGACCTCAACAGTTGACTTAGGTTCTTCTTCTTCTTCTTATTGGCATTACATCCCACACTGGGACAGAGCCGCCTCACTTAGTGTTCATTAAACACTTCCACAGTTATTAACTGCGAGGTTTCTAAGCCAGGTTACCATTTTGCATTCGTATATCATGGGGCTAACACGATGGTACTTTTTATCCCAGAGAAGTCGAGACAATTTCAATCCGAAATTGTCTAGACCGGCACCAGGAATCGAACAGCCACCCTCAGCATGGTCTTGCTTTGTAGCCGCGCGTCTTACCGCACGCTAAGGAGAGATGACTTAGGTGCAATAAGGTAATGGTATAGGAATAGTACAAACTCGTCTTATGACGAGTAAATACATTCACTAAAAGATTAAAAAATGTTCGTAGCAAAAATAAATACTTGACGTCACTTGTAATAAGACGAGTTTGTACAATCCCATTGAATTCCACCATGTAATGTATCTTGACAGATACGTATTTCGACCTCAACAGTAAGGCCGTCTTCAGTGTCTTGTACTCTCTTTAAAGTCGAGTCAAGTACGAGACACTGAAGACCCTTACTGTAATCAAACTGTATTGTCAGAATACAGATTAAAGTGGATGAGATGCTAAAAAGCAAAATAATTTTCTTAACTACTTGAACGTATTTATTCGATTTAAATACTAACATTTAAAAGTTCTTACGGAAAAATACGAGTGTTTCTATTAAGTTTATAATATTTAATAGATTTTGAATTGAGTCTCAATTGATTCAACTACTTCATTCGATACTTACTTGGTATCGGTATAAAGTATCGATTCAGAAGTCTGGTATCGAATCAAAAGTATCAGTTTACTCGTATTTACTTGTATCAATTCATCCCTACTTCCAAGCCTCTTGTAACAGAGCTATCCGGCTTTTCGAAAAAGTACTTTAACTACATCTCTTTTCGCAATGAGATAGATTACATGAAAAAAATCATATTTTGTTGGTTCGTGGTTTTGTTCTTCTGACCTTTTGTCCTACACCTTTCATCACTGACTCGTGCTGGTTGTGGTAGGCAACTTTTGATTTATTGATCACTGTGCCCCAAGCACACTACGCGTCGTATTGGAACTCCTTTGTGACACAAAAACGCAAGAGGTGGAGCCTATTTGCAACATCTTGCGGCTCAATGAAAATAAAACACAAAAACCTACTAGGAATCGAACCACGGACCATGACATATGTACACCTTACTATAATCATCACACCAATAATTCTATTTGGAAATTCTGCTACAAGTGCACTACATAAACAACAAAGTCATTTGTAGCTTCATTTACCTTATACTGGAACATGCAAGGGACTGTCAAAATAAAATGCTGCTCAGCTGAACTCAAAGTGTTTTGCAACATATCAGAAACATTGTCGTAGTACAATGTATCGAAGAGTTATTAATACTGCATCTTATGTTTTGTTTCTGATATGAAGCACAATGAATTCAAATCACCCAAGAGTTAGATGCGTGGCATATTGCAACGCCACTGAAACAGAAATGAAACATTGTGTATTCCTGGAACTGGGAAGGGGTTTTATGTGACTCGATATATTGCCAGTGTCTTCAATGCAATTTATTAGGAGCAAACAGCTATTTTCCGTGTTGCCTGGGATTATGTACAACCAAAGTTTTAGAATCAAAATTTTATATTATCAAAACATGGGATATACATGTACCCAAGGTTGATAACCGCTGCCTTAAAAAAGAGAATGGTCAACGCCGAAGCTGTCCAAGAAATCACATCCCATCACCACAAACCTGACAACAGCCAAATCCAGTTTGACGACGTTTCCCCTCTAATTAAGATCCAAGCAAGGAGATCCAGCAAGGAGGTGAAATATCCTTGAGGTATAGACACTCAGTATTGAAAACGAACAATAAAAAGGTAAAGAGACAGCAGAGTTGCTTCCCCAAAATAGCTGCGATTCATGCTCCATTCCCATTCAAACGTCCAACAATCAATCCATCTGAAGCGGCAATCACAGCGTTCTCCTACTATTCGCTCAGTTTCCCAGTCTTCAAAACAGACAACGCCTACACTAGGTGGCTCAAAAACACTTTTCAAATTTTTGATGGGCTCCTCTATTCATTCTTTTGATGCCCTGATGCTCTGGACAAAATTTCAGTCAAATCGGTCAACTTTGGGCAGTCTAAACTCGTTGAAGTTTATATGGAAAATGTATGCAGAAACATCCAATAACAGTGATTTGCAGTTGGACGGCACAATTTACGATCAAGAACCATGATACTCATTCAGTTCTTGTAAAATAAAGTACAGAATGTTATGCGAAAACCGCGAAGATTAGAGTTTATTACGCAAAGATATTAGCATTTTACTGGAGTGTTGTAGGGTGAATTTATTTCTTTTCAAAGGTAAAAAACGAAATTTCTCAAACCCTGCAGAGAAATCCTAATAACTTAGCTGGCAATTCGAATCTTCTCGCGGTTTCTCTTAACTTCTGATAAATCTCAAGTTCTGAATGAGTATCATAGTTCTTCATCGTAAGTTGTGTGTCCAGCTGAATTTACTGTTTGGATGTTTCTGCATTTTCATCTTCCTTTGACTTTCAGTGAAACATCAAATAGACGAAACGCCATCAAAGTCATAAGGTTTTATATTTTGAGCCACCTAGCCTACACTTCAACATATTACTGGGTTAGGACGTCTTTGATCCATCACAACCAAAGAATTCAAACAGAGACCAAATAACTGGGTGAACATCACCTGATTCCAAGGGCTCAGAACAACCAATAAAAAGCCTAAACACCTAACCACCTCCAAGAAGCACCACATCGGATTAGGGACAAAAGGTCGAAAAAGAAAGGTAGAAAGGACAAAAGGTCGAAAGGGAGAAAATGTCGAAAGACAAAAGGTAGAACGAACAAATGGTCGAAAAGGACAAAAGGTCGAAAGGGATAAAAGTCGACAGGACAAAACGTCGAACAGGACAAAAGGTCGAAAAAACAGAACGTTGAACTGGCCAAAAGATCGAAAAAACTAAAGATCAATAAGATCAAAAGGTGAAAAGGGACAAAAGGTCAGAAATGGGCAAAGACTGAAATGGAGAGAGTCAGTCTACCAAAGTTGCACTACACAGTTAACGAAAACTCTGCTCTTCTATTTTCACAATTTTAACAATTAAATAAAATTCATTCAGTGAGTACAACCAACAGATGGATGTTGAGTTTTCTAAATGTCACTTTGGTCTGTCAAAATAGTTCATACCGCGCATCAAATGCACAGGCGTATATTACACGCTGGTATATTTTCAATACGTGCACCTGGTGGTTGCGTGGTGCCCAGTTTGACATTCAGAAAACCATCCTGGGTGGATATTGCTGGATTCGTGAAGCAGCTGGATCCTAACGTTGCGAATATGACAGTGTATAAGACGGGAACGGAAAGAAGTCTGTGTATAAATCATATTCATCTATTTTTGCACAGTTTGAATGAATTTTATTTAAATGCTAAAAATTAAAAGACAACTTTTTCCAACTGTATAGGACAACTCTGTCTCGCTTCTAAGTTTTATTCATTTCCTAAATCAACAATCTTTTTATCTCTCACAGAACTATCTAGATATTCATAATATTGTTTCATAGTAATTACTCCTTCTTTTGCTCATTCATTGCTCATTCTTCAACTTTGATTGATGTGATGGTGTATTTATTTCTGTTGAAGTTAAATGTATTTCATATTTTTGGAATACCAACTTGTTATCAACGCTAACGCTAACGGTAATACACCCAACTTATTATCAACTTCTTGATCGACTTTTGTCCTTTCGACCCCTTGTCCTTTCGATCTTTGGTCCGTTCAACCTTCTGTGCCTTTCGACGTTTTGTCTTTTCGACCTTTTGCTTTGACCTTTTGTCTTTTCCACATTTTGTCTCTCGACCTTTGTCATAGATTCAAAAATACACCACTCAGCCTCAACGTACCAACACTTTTGGACCGACCACGACGTCTGAAGGCGGTATCGGACAAAGAAAACAACCACGGTGTCCTGGTTAGTCAGGGCCTGGTAAACTCATCCAAATCAGAACATGGGAACACGGGAAAGACGAGAACTCCAACCGGCAATAAGTCCCAACAAACACAGTGTACCTAACCTCCTACACACTCTAATCTGGGTTGTAAGTCCTACATCTTCCAGCATCTTCTTCCGACCCTTCTCCAGGTACAGGAATCTCAAAATCTGACACACGAGAATCTCTTGTCGATAACAACACTCCTCGGATACATCCAAGGACACCAACGCAACACAATTGTGGTTCTTCTCCCCTGACCTGCATATTTCGACTCGTATGTCGAACACATTGATCCTTTCCCAATCCCATACTTTGCTGAGATCAACTTCTGTCGCCAGGACATCAACGCTCGAAATAACCTTTCAATTTTGAGCTATTAAAGCACGATTATTAGCCTGCAGGAGGTCAATCGGTCGCACTTGACTCTGGATCACCCCTGTGAGGAAGTACAAGTGAACTATTGAGGTGGGTTTAATTATTCACAATCCGTGGCGATAGGTGTCCATCAGGATATCCCGTTTGACGTTCTCCATTTCATGAACGAGTTATCGGAATCCGTTTCCAAGCTACTTTTCAGTGGACATGTAAACGTCTATCTACCATGCAAAAATCTACCGGGCATCATAGAAAGTTAAGCAATGTAATTGACGTTCTCCTTCCTTTGTTCTTCTTCTTTGGGTCATGAGCGGTCACCACCGGTCTGAGGTGATTCTAGGTCTGATCCGCGGTACCGCCTTGCTCAAATCGTTCAACTCTCAACAACGCACTATGGGGAATTCATACAAATGGGCGAAAATATTTGTCAATGAAAACTGTTCTATGCAACATATTTTATGTGCAGGAATATTAAAGAACCTTTTTTAACCTTTAAGGGCCATTGTTAACCCTTCAAAAATGTCAACCGCGAAAAAGCAAAAAAATTTTAAAAAATTTCGTTTTTTTTTGTTTCCAATACACAGCCATAAAATAGCAACAACAATTTCTAGTAATAATTTGTTCATTTTCTAATCATTACCATGCTACTCACTTGAAAAATGTTGGCCTGAAAGGGTAAACAAGAATTATGTCTTTCAATATCTAATTTGTCGTTGATAATCAAAGGTTTAAAGGGTGATTGCTGCAGGCTCATCATACTTATGCGGACCTATCGGTACCTCATCGTGGAATGATTAAATTTGAACGACTCTTATGTTTTTTTTTCAACTCTGAGGAGTAAAGGTATATTATCATGCCGCATGTTTATGACCATAATCGTCCAATAGATCATATTATTTGCTATCGTCCTAACCAAAATGAGTTGTATTTTTACTGTATCCTCGCATTATTGTTATTCAAACTGTTACATATGGAAATTATATTCTGTTACAACAAACTAAATTGTAATTTAAACGACTGATGAAAAGGAAAGGCTTTGCTCAAAATAATTTGACCTACATTTAGCTTAAGATACCTCGTTGATCTAATCTTCGAAGAAACCGTTCGTTAAATGTTACAAGTTTAATGCCCTCCTCCCCCAGAATATGAAACAACAAATGCCAATTATTCCCCATATCAAACTGCTGATCATTTATGAAAGTCGTGCACATACAGTAAAACTAGAAATAAGCAAAACGCCGCCATCGTAGGGTGTGAGTATGGTTCTGGGAACAGGAATTAAATATCTCAATTAAAGTTTTGTTTTTGCAAAGCTTGTTTAAATAGTTTAGGATTATGATTATAAAATAAAAAACAAATATTTCAATCAAATATAAACCGTTGAATATTTGAATGTACATACACTCTAGTGAATTTAAGACGTAACTAATTATTGGAAGGCTAAAAATGGAACGAAAATCAGAGAAGCAATATTGAACAGTCGATTGAGCTCGTGTAGTGTAAACAATGTCAAATAACAACTGAGTGTTTCTGATTTTGAGAAAGTGCTAAATCTTAGTAATAACAAAAGATATGTAAATAAATGAAAATACGAATATGATGAAAATGAGAGATAGCTTCCACTATTATTTAAAGCAATTTAAAAATTACGTAGCTTTTATAAAACCAAAAAAAAGGTATCCAGCACATCTAGTTTATCACAGCATATGTAAAACAACAAAGTATAGAGAAAATGCATAGACTATAATAAATTGTAAATTGAAATTAAAACGACTGCTAACACAAATATAGGTGTGTTAAGAGAACATAAATATTGTAATTAGGTATTGTAATGAAAATCATCGAATACGTATAATCATCAGTTGCAGCATCGGATATACATTGAACGATATGAACAATCTGTGTGCGACTTAATGAAAATCACTGCCAAAAAACGAGTTAATTACCCTCCCTTTGGTGGTTGGCGCTTGAGTTTCCAAATAGGTACATAACCAAACCGGTTGGCAGCAATGGTTGCATAAAATGAAAAAGGAAAAAAAAAATCCGCATGGGACATCGCATCGGTGCCATTTTTCCAAGGAATGAAAAATTAGTTTCCGCTGCGCATGGTTGCATACATAATACATTTATGTACAATTTCATATGTTTTAAGGCACCCAATCTGTATTAATTATGCAAACCCTGGCCGATTTATTCATAAATTATGTGCCTCTTGGTGCCGCTCCCGATTTGCAGTTTTGAAGGCTGGAAAAAATTGTTAAATTGCCAGGAATTAATAAACAGCGGACGAATAATTATTATGAAGGACGTTTGTGCGTGAGTGTGTACAGCAGCCAGTATGGGATGATACCTTGATTGACCGGCGGTGGTACAGCGCAACATATGGATGAAATATTCATGGGCGCTTCGAGAAAAAAGGGAAACTATATCCCTACATGCGAATATACGAATCAATGACGCGGGAAGTGCATAGCACTACTCCAACGCAATTACTGCACAAACATGTACTGGACTTATAGAATAGTGGACAGGAAAAACGTAAAGGTAACTCTTTATAGCAAAAGTTGAAGTTCGAATGTTCAGTCAGACGAGAGAAAGTGAAACGAATTGGTTTGTCATTTCATTAGATAACTTACTCATCTAGTTGATTTGTTTGACCAGTCTATGAGCTTAAACTTATTTGACATTGATTGACATGGCAGATATTTGTTAGGATAACATTCCATATGTTGACCCTTGACTTAATTTAAATAAGCCTCCCGGAATCCAAAACTAAATGCACTCGCGTTTTCAACTGCACCCCATTCAAAACGGGAATCACGCACAACTGTCATTTTTATTATTATAGTTTGGCAGCATGCGTGAGATAAAAAAAATGACTATTGTGCGTGGCTTCCATTTTGGATGGAATGCTCTTGAAAACGCGGTTGCATTTTGTTTTGGATTACGGGAAGTTTGTACTTAAGCTAGTAATTATTTGGCTCTATTACAAATTGGGGACCTTCCTTAGCTGGGCATAAAAGCATTACCGTGTTAGCAAAAATGGTAACCTTGCAGTTAAACACTGCGGAAGAGCTGAAGCATTCATTAACCACTTAGATTTTGTCACCACCGACACAAACTCGTGGTGGATGGCAAACATTGTTCATTACTGCGCATCTTTATGTCATGTATTTCGCCTTCGACGACGTTCCACTCGTGCCAATCGCTGCCCTTCATGTGACCATCTTCAAAGGGATGTTAAATAGTACACACTAAAAACCATCACCTTACGTAACCTCTGCGCCTTTCCAAGGAATTCAAAAATTACACATCATCCGATCCATCGTAGCTTTGACCAACCGTATCAGTTCAGCTGGAAATTCGTGTTCATGCATTAGCTAGTCATCATAGCTGGTCTCTATCGATTGGATTATATGCGGCTTCGAAGTCGGTGAATAGATGATACGTGGGCACGATGTATTACAGCATTTCTGTAATATATAGCGCCAGCTAACACTTGTTCCATGCCCCATGATCTTACAATTTGTACAAGTCGACGGCATAAAATTTGGAAGAGTATCGTATAGCCAGCGTTCAGCAATGTTGTTGTGCTACAATCCAGGCTGATGCCCTTTTTCTAAATGAGATACAAGACACCCTCCATCCATTCCTGTGGCAATCAGCCAATCAGTTCCTCACCACCACCGTGTAAAAATAGCTCTCCTTTCTGGTGGAGCCAAAAATATGCAACACAACCATTGTCAAACTAATTCGCATCTGTGAAAGCATGTAGTTGTAGTGCATTGTACATACTACAGTAACCTCCAAAATGGTAAAGAGCTATCATTACCAATTCCACAGTTGACAGACCATCACAAAATTAGACTCCCAGTTTCGTATCTCAAAGCCATCTTGAGAATGAATGAACCCTAACTTCAAGAGCTCACCGAGCAGTTTCTTGTACGGTGTGAGCACTATCGAAAAAACCTGATCAATCCACCTAGCGGTGTTAGTGCCTTTTTTCGTTTGATATAAAGAAAAAATTGCACATATGAAAATTGTATATTGTACTGTTAGACGGATAGACCAGTAGTCATATTCACAGTTGCTGGCAGAGATGCATCTTAACACGAGAACGCGTGTTCGTGTTCAAAACGTTCTGAACACTGCACACTGTTCAAGAGCACTGACCTTGCTTGGCAACTTGTATCCTAGGAAAACAAATTCAAGCGACAGCATGCTACACATTTTTCGGCTAGTAATGGAACACGTGGGCATCTAACGGATAGAAATCAAGCATGCTCGTATGTTTTTTGCAAATCTGTTCCAAATCTAAGGAATCTTAGTTACCATGATCGTTTTGCTTGCGTACCAACCCAGTGCATACTGAACCGTGTTCAGAGTCCAAAACTAAGAACACCAAGGCACGCTCTTGGCTCATGTTCTGTTCAGGATGCATCTCTGGTTGCTGGTTGGGTGAAGACTTCATGGATTCATTTACAGTTTTATCAGAGCTTTGTTCAATGTTGTAAGACTATCCTTAATTTAAGTTTCAAAAACATGATAAAATGTGTAATAAAACTACAAATGTCAAACACTTTATATTACGAGTTATATTCCAGCCTGACGATTATCGAGGAGATCGAAGTAGACAACGCGCGTGAATTTCTGCAACATTATTTTGTTGTCATACGTTTTCTGGTGTTTCTTTGAATAAGAAAATAGTGACTGTGGAATTGCAGTGCAATTACATCAGCCCCATGATTCTACGAAGTACACCATAACTATGCTATGCTAAATACATCAGCCATGATTATAATGTTGACCGAGAACTGCAGCCGAATTCCGACTTTAGCTTAGCTTTAGCTTAGCTTTAGCTTAGCTTTAGCTTAGCTTTAGCTTAGCTTTAGCTTAGCTTTAGCTTAGCTTTAGCTTAGCTTTAGCTTAGCTTTAGCTTAGCTTTAGCTTAGCTTTAGCTTAGCTTTAAACAGCTTTAGCTTAGCTTTAGCTTAGCAAGCTTTAGCTTAGCTTTTAGCTTGGCTAGCTTAGCTTTAGCTTAGCTTTAGCTTTTTAACTTAGCTTTAAGCTTTAGCTTAGCTTTAAACAAGCTTTAGCTTTAAACAACTTTAAGCAAGCTTTAAGCTTAGCTTTAACAGCTAGCAAGCTGAGCTGTTAGCAGCTGAGCCCCTGAGCAGCTTCCTGCAGCTGACTGAGCAACTGTCTGACAGGCTGAGCCACTGAGCCAGGCCAGGCTGAGCCACTCCAGCCCAGCTGAGCAGGCTGAGCCCAGCTGCACCAGGCTGTGAGCTGAGCCAGGCTGGGGCTGAGCCAGGCTGAGCCCTGAGCCTGAGCCCAGCTCCGGGCTGCAGGCAGGCAGGCTGAGCCAGGCTGCACCCCAGGCTCCAGCTGACCCCACCCTGGAGACTGCCCACCCAGGCTGAGCTGTTCCCCAGGCTGACCAGGCTGGGCTGACCCAGGCTGAGCCTGGGCTGAGGCCCAGGCTGAGCTGTTCCACCCACCTGAGCCAGGGCTGTTCTGGGCTGGGCTGAGCCCAGGCTGCTCCAGCTGTTCAGGCCCCTGGGGCTGACCTGGAGCAGGCTGAGCCCAGCTGAGCCAGGCCCTGACCTGGGGCTGAGCCAGGCTCCCAGGCTGGGGCACAGTTCCCAGCCTGGCTGAGCAGGCTGAGGCCAGCTCTGAGCAGCTGCACCTGCCCTGAGCCCAGGCTGAGCCGGCTGACCCACCAGCTGAGCAGGCCTGAGCCAGGCTGACTGGCTGAGCCAGGCTGACCCAGGCTGACCCACCCCAGCAGCTGGGCTGAGCCCAGCTTGGGCTGGCCTCCACCCAGGCTTTTAGGCTGAGCCAGCTCAGACTGGTGAACTTTAGGGCTGAGCTTTAGCCCAGGCTTAGCTTTAGCTAGCTTTGAGCAGCTTTACAGCTTTTAGCTTTAGCAGCTTTAGCCAGCTAGCAGCTTTATGGGGCTTTAGCTTAGCTTTAGCTGGGGCAACTTTAGCTTAGCTTTAGCTTAGCTTTAGCTTAGCTTTAGCTTAGCTTTAGCTTAGCTTTAGCTTAGCTTTAGCTTAGCTTTAGCTTAGCTTTAGCTTAGCTTTAGCTTAGCTTTAGCTTAGCTTTCGAAGAATATCAAATGATTACGTTTTTTACTATTTAAAAATGTTTTAACGGGCCCTCTGATATTCTGCTTTTCTTAGCTGTTTTAACCAGAAATTAGAACGCTCAAGAAAATTTTATACACGCGAACACATTTCTGAGTATTCACATAATCAAAAATTGTTTTACCTCCATATTAGGGTGGCTCAAATTAGTATGGGAAAAACTTTTTTCAATTTTTTTTTATGGGCCGCCGTCTTATTCGATTCAATTTGATGCCTTGATGCTCTGGACAAAATTTCAGCCAAATCGGTCAACGTTTGGGCGGTGCTAAACTCGTTGGAAGTTTATATGGAAAATGTATGCAGAAACATCCAAAAACAGTAAATTGCAGCTAGACTACACAACTTACGATGAAGAACTATGATACTCATTCAGATCTTGGAGAATTTAATACAGAATGTTTTGCAGAAAACCGCGAGAAGATTCGAGTTTGCCTGGCTAAGTTATTAGCATTTCTCTGCAGTGGGGTTTGAGCAAATTTCGTTTCTTTTACCTTTGAAAAGAAATAAATTCACCCCTACAACACTCCAGTAAAATACTAATAAAAAAGACGTCTGTTCTGATGGCTGGTCCAGATGAAAGAGACCTTTAGTTTATTTTTTGATCATCTTCTTAGCTTGAAGCGTTACGTGTGTAACGCTTCTTTGACGTATGACAAGATGGTTTGACCAAGGTATTTACAATCATATAGATGTTTCAGTGTGGGTGACACAACAGCTGTTCCCCCTTTTTAATTAATACATTAGTATTTATATTTCAAAAAATTCGAACTTGAAATATCATTTATCAAACTTAACAACTTCAAATTAACTTTAATCCTAAATCAATTCACTTTATCGATAATTCATCACTTTGAACTTATACTCTACGAATAACTGAACTCCGGATCTTCGTTTCGCTTGCGGACCCTCTTCGATCGCCGTAGACACACGTTCGGCAAGTCCGCCGAAGTCGCGTTTCGCTTTCTGGCCTTTGCCGGAACCATAGGGAATCCCCTAAATGGTTCATCATCAGAGCCGCTTCCAGCGTTAACTTCTTCGGTGTCCTCTTGGTTTCGTTCTTCAATTCCAGTTCGTTCTTCGACCGTAGCATCTCTACCACCTGTACCGACTCCCAGCCACACGTTTTGTCTCGGCTGCGGAGTTTGCCCCTTGTAGCACCTAAGCTGACTTCGGTGGGCCATGGTGAGAGCGCTTCCAATTGCTATCTGGAAAGTGTTAATAGAAAAACGTTTGAGAAACGTTGCCTTTATCCATTTATTCGGTAAATGATGATGAACATTTCGATACCATACAGTATCTCCTTCTGTCAGTGTGTCTAAGCCGTCATTCGACTTTCTCGGCATATTAGACACATTTTGTCATCATTTATATTTGTAGTTTGCGGTACTTGTAAATAGTTTCTATAAGTCTTTTTTGGATTCAAAAGGTCCAAAATCGTTTTTGGCTTAAAAAGAAATATTTTCTCCGAGGGAAGTTGCCCATCACTCGAAACAATATTATTTCTATAATTCATTAGAAATAAGTTTATCTGATCCTCCAAATCAACATCTTGCAAGTCTGGTTCTAATAAAACTTTTCAATACTGTTTTAACAGTTCTCACCAGCCGTTCCGCCTGCCCATTACTGGAGGGGTTATAGGCTGGACTTTTCAAAACTTTTATTCCCTGTTTTTCAAGAAATGCTGTGAATGAGAATGAATTGAATGGAGGACCACCGTCCGATACCAGTACATCTGGTAAACCAAATCTAGCAAAATAGGCTACCAATTTCTTCACCACTTTTGCACAATCCGTGCCCTTCTTCATCCATTCTACTTCCAACCACTTTGAGAAAGAATCAACAATCAGTAAAAAAGTGTGGTGAGAAAAATAAAAGAAGTCAATGTGAACTCGGCTGAAGGGTCTTGTTGTAGGTTTCCAGTTGGATAAAACTTTTGTTTTTGGTACTATTACCATACTTCCACATACATCACAATTCGATACATACTTTTCAATGTCTTTATTAATGCCAAACCAGTACACTTGCCTTCTTGCCAATTGTTTCATTTTAACTATTCCTGCGTGGTTGGCGTGTAAAAGCTTCAAAATTCCGTTTTGCATTTTATGTGGAATTACCACCCTGTTCTGGTACAAAACGCACCCTTCAACAATTTCCAAATCAGTTTGATTTGCAAAAACGTCCATAAGACATTTATCCAACTTTTTTGGCCATCCATCACGCAAATATTTCATAAGTTGTTGTAAAAACTCGTCGTCCTTTGTCCATTTGGCAATCAAAGCAAAATCAATGGGTAATTCATCACCAAAGTTTATACTTTTTATAAACTCATGATCTAACTCAATAGGAACCTTCTGCTCTAATGGGAATCTCGAACAAGAATCCGCGTTTCCCATTTTTGCAGAAGGTCTGTACCTGTATTTCAAAATCGTAAATCGAGAGTTCAAGTATGTATCGTTGGAGTCTTGTTACAAATATGGAATTTTTCCTTCTTTGCCGAAAATCCCTATCAATGGTTTGTGATCAGTATAAGCAATGAACCTTTGCCCATATAAATATTTATGGAATTTTTTAATAGTACAAACCAAGGCCAAAGCTTCCAGATGAAGAATTGGGTAACCTTTCTGCGCGTCATTTAACGTAAAAGAAGTAAAACTAATAGGCTTTTCGATGCCTTCTATCACATGTGCAATCACTCCTCCTAGGCCATAGCCTGAAGCGTCTGTTACTACTACAATGTCTTTTGATGGGTCATAAAATTCTAAAAAATTGGTATTAACCAGTGCGTTTTTGCTTTTTTGGAAAGCTTTGTCACAATTACCATCCCAAACAAATTTAGTATTTTTCTTCAATAGTTTATACAAATGGAATAACTTGATAGACATATGGGGCACGAAACGATTATAGTAGTTGATCAAGCCTAAATATGACTTTAGCTCAGTCACATTTCCAGGAACCTTTGCTCTTTGAATTGTTGAAATTTTGTCTGGACTAGGTAGTAACCCATTTTCGCTAAGAATATGGCCCAAATAAGGCAATTCTGACACAAAAAATTTACATTTCTCAACATTTACTTTAATATTTGCATTTGCGAGTCTTTCTAAAACAAGAAACAATTTCTCACGACAAACTTCCAAGTTTTCACCTGCTATGAGTACATCATCAAGATAAACATAAACATTTTCAATCCTGTCTAAAATTTGATCCATAACTTGTTGGAAGATCGATGCACTTGAGGAAGCCCTGGGGTAAACGATTATATGTGAACAATCCCTTGATTGTGTTAATCACCATAAATTTCTTAGAACGTTCAGTCAATGCTAGCTGTGTATAAGCTCCCTCTAGGTCTAGTGTACAAAAAACTTTACAATTTGCCAATTTAGCGAACAAGTCGGCTGCCAAAGGTAAAGGGTAAGTATTTGGTATTAAAACTTTATTTATTGAAACTTTACAATCAATTACGAGTCTTATTTCATTATTTTTTTTCATAACTACAACCACTGGTGATGCCCATTCACTGGTCTTCACCGGTGTAATCACATTTTCTTTCTCTAGTTTTGTCAAATAATCCAGGACTTTTCCCCTCAACCGATAGGGTACATCATAGGCCCTTTTGAAAATAGGAACATCACTTTTTAATACCAAATCAGCTTCAAAATCTTTAATGGGCGTTGAAAAATTTTTCACAAACACTTCCGCAAATTTGCTTTTGATTTCTTGAATAATACACTCTTTGTCTGCTGAATCTACCCTGTTTACCATTTGTTTACTAAGAAAATTGCTCCTCCACTGAGGAAAGAAAACATCAAGCCAATTTCGGCCAAACAAGGGATAAATTTAAAATCTGTGTCTAAAATTAAAAGATTTAATTTCATTTCAATCCATTTAGATTCACTAAAGCATTTGTTTCCCTTCAATTTTAGTTTTGACCCATTGACAACTAGCAGTTGCTTCTCACTCATGGTTAAAGACTTTTTGAATAACGAGAAATATTGATATTTTCCCATAACGGTTACACTAGAACCACAATCAACCTCCATTTGCACCAAACGATCATCAATTGAGACATTTATAAGACATGGTTCACTTATTTTATTAAGAGACGCAACACACATACACTGCAAATCACCTGAATTCCATTCATCATCATCGCTGTCATTGTCAGCTCCCTGAAACGTCGACATTCTGCCCATTAAAGTGCTCAGGTCTTTCTCCGCGCTCGTACCCGGTTTCGCAACATCCACGAACTTTACTGCATCCCTTTTCATGTTCTTTAACCTAAAACATTTCCTTTTTATGTGTCCTTTGACCCCACAAAAATCGCACGTCATATTAGAGTAGTCTGTCCTACGTCTGTCATTGTTCCGGTAATTGAATCTAATTGTCTTTTTGTGCATGATTGTTGTAATCTTGGGTACGTCTTATGTTACTGTATGGTTGTGTATTCCGGTTGTTTTGTCTGTAGGGCTGGAAACCTAATCTTTCCCTAACTGGTATCCGAACTTGATTTGGGCGCTCCGGTGTTCCCACCGGACTGTCCCTGCCGTATTATAAACCTGAAGCAGTTGATTTATCCGAGAACCCTGAGGAAACCCCGTGTTAATAGTTTTCGCATTGTCTTTTGCTATATTCCATGTTGTAATGAATTTGTCCATAGATTCAAGGGTTAAGTTTTCTTCATTCAGAAGCCTTTGCTTCAATGCCTCATCTCTAAGTCCATGCAGAATTCTATCTTGAATAGCAATGTCCTTAAACCCGCCAAAACCGCAGAATTCCGCTTGGAGTTTTACCGCCAAGACGAAAACCTCGGCTGACTCATCTGGTTGTTGGACGCGATGACTAAACCGGAATCGCTGAACTAAATCTGGTTCGGTTTTGTCGAACCTTTATTTCAACTTATTTACAATTTCAGCGTAATTAACTGTCGCTAATGTTCCTTGCTGAAACACTAGTTTTAACTGGGAATAAGCATAGGGTCCACACAAATTCATGAAATGCGACTTTTTTGTACTTCTGACAATTCATTTGCCTCAAAAGAAAATTGCAGACGGTCAACCCAGTCTGAGAAGGAAGTTCCCTTGCGGTATGGTTCAATACTAGAAGCCATGCCGCCTGGGATTTGATTTGCAAACATGTTTAATTCTTTACAAAAGAAATAAAATGAATAAAAGAAATAAAATGAACAAAATAAATAAAATGAACAAAAGAAATATAAATATTCTTCAATTATAGGCTCGCGCAATAAAAGGATCAAAAACGACTTACCCGTTCAGATGCTATTGGCTTTTGCCTAGGCCTTTGCCCGTGCCGACAATTGTCGCAGTTACCCTACACTGTGTTCTCCGAAAAACGACGCGGAGTCGTATTATTCGGACCACGATTGATACTTCCTTGGTAGCACGAACACTTCCTCTATTGTCTGAGATCTAAGGATTGAAAGAAAACACTTTTAGTACACTTCAAAACAATGTCTCAATCCTGTGATAAAAGGAACAATTGGTTAAAATCACCAAAGGATTCTTCTGCTTTTGTCTTGCACCATGTGCACTAAGGAACAAGGAAACAAAGTGGAATCACCCACCCCACAAAATGAACGCTTTTTCAGAAGTAATTTACCTCTAGCTTACTAACCTTCCGACGAAAACGCCTTCTATCCACTGCAAACTGAACGATTACCACGAAATAACTGCCTCTGCCTGATTTATCCGGCGCTCTTGACGACCAACTCGCAGAAGAACCGCTAGCACTTTTGTATCGATCGGTGCTTCTGTCGCCGTCCAGTGTCGTTACAGTGGGAAATTTCGACTCGATGAGCAGATTTCGTCGCGAGGTTAATAGATACCGTCGTTGTTATGGGGAACTAGAGCACTCTCTCGAAAGCCGCCCCCGGCGTGCTTCACCGACGCCGTTGAGAAATAAGATGGCACCGTTTTCACAAAATGTCGCCAGCCGTTTGCGATCGTCGATATATTTGCCGGCGTTTCTTACTACCGTTGTTATCGAGAATCCACTTTTTAGCACATTTACTGCCACTACGTACAGTCACGCACAAGCTAACTTTGCACTACTTTGAATTAATATTCACAAATGGTTCAAAAAAAATCCCTCGTCGCCAGTTAATAAAAAAGACGTCTGTTCTGATGGCTGGTCCAGATGAAAGAGACCTTTAGTTTATTTTTTGATCATCTTCTTAGCTTGAAGCGTTACATGTGTAACGCTTCTTTGACGTATGACAAGATGGTTTGACCAAGGTATTTACAATCATATAGATGTTTCAGTGTGGGTGACACAACAAATACTAATATCTTTGCGTAATAAACTCTCATCATCTCGCGGTTTTCAGCATAACATTCTGTATTTTATTTTACAGGAACTGAATGAGTATCATGGTTCTAGATCGTAAATTGTGCCGTCCAACTGCAAATCACTGTTTTTGGATGTTTCTGCATACATTTTCCCATATAAACTTTCAACGAGTTTAGCACTGCCCAAACGTTGACCGATTTGGCTGAAATTTTGTCCAGAGCATCAGGGCATCAAATAGAACCGAATAAGAGGGCGGCCCATCAAAAAATTTGTAAAAGTGTTTTTTTTAGCCACCCTACTCCATATGCATTATTTCGTATTAGGGTAATTCGCCAAATGTTGAACGGCTAATTTCTACTATTGTTTCTAATATTGTTGAACGCACGTGCATTTCTTATGGGAGTTCAACAATAAGGCGACAAAATTAGCTGTTCAACATTTGGCGGTTTCTACTTTTTTTTCCATTCACCCAGTACAGCATTTTGCCATTTTTTCCTAAACAATAACAGCTGGCTCCACAAAAAAAACCGAGATTAATCCACCTACAGTGAGATTATGACCCTTCCTTAATTAAAAGGAAATATTATCAGACTCCAGTATTTAAAACAAGATAAAACTACTCAACCTCCCACGGCGATTGAAAGTGTAAATGACAAAAATAATTGCCTACCAAAAGGCGGATTCCATGGGTTGAGTGACAACAAAACGAATGATTCCGCACTGTACGTCAGGTTGCCTATCTATCAGGCGCTCGTCGGATTGAATATGTATTGTAACATGTGGTAACATGGTTGGTTAGAAACTATCGTAACGCTGGCAGCATGTATATTCGTAATTTCCAGAGACCTTGATATTAATTAATCCAGAACTAACTTAATCAGTCATTGATCTGAACGAAACTCAATAGCGTTCAATAAAAATATATAGTTTGCCTTATGGCTGCCTAATTTTGTAAAACTAATGATGTTTAATACCTTAAAAATGAGCGAGATTTATATGGTAGTAAATTTTGGAATTTGCACACATACGCACACATACATGCATATAAGTGGTCTATTAGAATCTCAAAACATGCTCACATTTGTTATCTAGCTTCCACTAAAGAAATTTTTGAAATCCCTTCAAATTTTTACGTTTTTGCTTTTCTGAGAAGGTTTTGTGGTACATGCTACTATCTGTTCCTCAATTAAAACCAATTGTTCCTTTAAAACAAATCCGAAAAATAAGCATATGTTCATATCATATCACTTGTTGCAATTATATTTTCAATATTAAAGTGAATTTGTTTCAATTGCCATACATTTTATTTCATAATTCAAGAGGTTTATTGATAGATTAATACATAACACGTCTGCGTAACGCATGCAAAGTGAAATTATAGACACTTCCGAAGGAAGGGTCAAAAAGAAAAAAAAATCTGACGGTGGTTTCATCAGCCTTTTATCAGACTTGTACTTGCTTTGAAGACGTTCTCAAGATGGTCTTCAAAAGGTTGCCGTGGAGGTTTTAGTTTTGTTGTCTTTTAAATTTGCTCTCCAAAACTGCTAAAACTCAAAATGTTACTTGACCAAGCTACCCATTAGTGATGCAAGCAATATTTGGTAGTTGTTGATAACATTATTCTCATTTTGGTTAGCAAACTTTCTAAATTTATTGGCTGTCATAAGAAAGCTGTAAATTTCACATGATTTTTTAGAAATATTTTCTCTTCTGGATCTACTAATACTAATACACTGACTCATGCGACAACAGAATCATTCACCATCCACTTTATCTGCAAAACTTACAGTGTCATATACTCTTTAAAATAGGAGGAAAGCGATGTCGAAAACAGGAATTTCTTTTTTTTAAGATTAATTCCCCCGGGAAAATTTTTGGAAACTACGCCAGGTATTCCTTTCGACATTCTTCTTGCGAATTCCTTCGGAAAATTCTCTCCTCTGCAGGAATTACTTCAAACAAATTTTTTTTCGGAAATTTATGAAAGAAATCCTAAAGAAATTTTTGGAAGAGAATGTCTGAAAAAATGGAATTTCTTAAGGAATTTCTAAAGGAATTCCTAAAGAAATTTCCAAAGGATTTCTCCTGAAAGAATTTCCGACGATATTCTTAAAATAATATCCTTATTCTTTATTAATTACTTGTGAGGGAAGCCAGATTTTTTAATCCTTTTCCTTTTTTAGAAAATATGTTTGCCATTTTAAGGTGTTTTTATGACATATTGCGAAAAAAGATTCGGTTGCCGCTGGGACTTGAGCCCACACTATTCCATTAAGTACACGGACGTATTACCAATTATACAACAGTCTGCCCTTGCGAGAAGTTGTTTCATAACCAGCTAATAACAATGGGATATCAGTCAATTCCCTATATGGTAAACGAGCCTCTATTGTCGTTGCAGAAGCAAACCCGCCTAAATACGACAAGTAGAAGCACATGTTTGTGTATCTTGGAACATTAGTGACGTGCGATAATGATGTTACCTGCTAGGTGAAAAGGCGTATTGCAGCTGCAAATTGGGCTTATTACGGACTTCGTAACCAGCTTAAGTCCCGTAGTCTGCAAACGAAGAAAAAAATTCGAGCGTGCAATCAGCTTTTCTATATACGAATTCATACTCAGACTGTAGATACCATCCGAATCTCGCTCGATTTTCATTTCCAAGAAGAACCTTGCACCTTCAAGACAATTAATTTCAAATTGTCGCTTCATCTGCTCAAAATCTGAGATATCGCTCTTTCGTCCGCGCAGCCAACAAAAAAATCGTCGACATACACAATTAAGTAGATCTTTCTCCCTTTTCGCTCAGCAACAAACAAGCAGGGATCCGCTGTGCTAGCCTTGAATCCCAAGCTCCTCAACACTTCTGTCAACTTTCGATTCCAGCAGCTCGCGCTTTGCTTCAAGCCGTAGATACTGCGGCGTAGACGTCATACTTTTTTCTCCTGTCCTAGAACTGCGTAGCCCGGTGGCTGACGCATATACAGTTCCCCATCGACGTCGCCGTAGAGGTAGGCTTTTTTAACATCCAGGTGCTTCAAATGCAAACCGTACATCCTGCCCAGCCCCAGCAACGTCCGCAGTGTGGCATGCCGGGTAACAGGGGCAAACACTTCCTCGAAATCTAAGCCGTGTTGCTGCCTGTAGTCCTGCGCCCCAATCCGTGCCTTGAACCTCACAACTTCACCCGCTTCATTGCACTTTGCCTTGGAAACCCAGCGGCTACCGATAAGTTTCTTCCCAGGAGGTAGGTCACAAGACTGGAGTTCATCTTTCATCGCTCGTTTCGACGGTTCACTCTCAGGACACTTCACTGCCTCATTGTAGCTAACTGGTTTAGTCATTAGCTGCGTAGCCACACCCACTACGAAGTCGGAGTAGCGTCCAGGCAACTTTCCACGATTCCGACGCGATGGTTCCCTGTCCGCTGAAACACTCTCTGAAGTAACGTCATTGTCTGGTTCAATTTTCACATCAAGAAGGTCATCCGTCAAATACGAATCACTCACGTCAAAGAAATGTTGGGTCTCACTTTGTTCACTCCTTGACATATCATAGCACTCATCTTCTTCAGCCTCTTCATCAGTCTCCATCGGCTCCACTTCCTCGTTCGCTTCAGCATTCGGAACTGCGCCACGCTTCGAAATTTCATCTGGAATCCACTGAACCTCGTTCTCGACAGGATCACACTGCGCCTTCTCCGGAAACGCAGATTCGCCGTCCATCTCCATGAACTTTGCGTCACGGCTCCCCGTAGCATTCTCCGTTGTCAGATTTACAAACCGATAAACCTCATGCTGCTCCGAGTATCCGATGAAAGTAAGCTTTCGCGCCTTGCTATCGAGCTCCTTCCGTTTCACGTCGGGGATATGCACCCATGCCTTCAACCATACACCCTCAGATGATCCAAGTTGGATTTCCGGCCGAACCATTTTTCGAACGGAGTGACGTCCACTGAGCGCGAAGGAAGCCGATTCTGCAAGTATGCAGCTGTCATCGTCGCTTCGCCCCAGAACTTGTTATCATCGGAACATCGTTCGGGCCATTTCTTGAAGATATCTGTTGCGTCGTTCGGCAAAGCCGTTCTGTTGGGGGGTATACGCGATAGTGAACTAGCATAGAAACTCCGCAGCTTTTCTTTCGCATACTCCCCGCCACCGTCGGAAATACGAATTACCCGTGGCTTCCTTCCGAACAGATTCTCCACGTAACGCACATACTCCACCATCTTGTCAGCGGCCTCAGATTTCTTTGGTAGAAAGTACACGACCCAATATCGACGATAGTCGTCAATAAGTGTCATGAGGAATCTGTTTCCACTCGGTGTTGACGTTTCCAAAGGTCCACACAACTCTGTATGCACCAAATCCATAATCTGTGTCGACTTCCGCTCAGCTTTCTTCGGGATCGGTGTACGTGATAGCTTGCCCTCCATGTACGCTTCGCATGAAGTCGAATGCCACAATCCTTAACCTTAACACGTACGTCCCCAACCCCCATTTTACGACAAAACTCAAAATTCAAAACCACGCTGCTCAGCCAATTTCTAACGGATTTTCAAGCAATCTTCTGGAATCGATCACAAAATTCTTATAGTTTTAGGAACCGAGGTCAATTTTTTTGCTATGGCCATGGTTCCGGAGATATTCCGGGGAGTACTGGGGTTACCTCCCTCCCGGAAAAAATGGTCACTGGCAGATCGGCTTCGAAATCCATCGTGCGACATGTCAAACTTCATGATTTTGCAAAACAAGTACACTGGAGTACACTTCGGCGACTTTCGATCGAATTGGCCACCCTCCGGGTGCTTCCAAGGCCTGAATCCCTTGGGGAAGTGGCCAACATCCGTTCAATCTTGGAACCCATCTTGCGGCATGTCAAACTTCATGATTTTACAAAACAAGTACACTGGAGTACATTTCGACGATTTTCGATCGAATTGGCCACCCTCCGGGTGCTTCCAGGGCCTGGTTCCCTTGGGGAAGTGGCCAATTTTCGTTTAATCTTGGAATCCATCTTGCGACATGTCAAACTTCATGATTTTGCAAAACAAGTACAATGGAGTAAATTTCGGCGACATTCGATCGAATTGGCCACCTTCCGGGTACTTCCAGGGCCTGGTTCCCTTGGGGAAGTGGTCAATATTCGTCCAATCTTGGAACCCATCTTGCGACATGTCAAACTTCGTGATTTTGCAAAACAAGTACACTGGAGTACATTTCGACGATTTTCGATCGAATTGGCCACCCTCCGGGTGCTTCCAGGGCCTGGTTCCCTTGGGGAATTGGCCAATTTTCGTTGAATCTTGGAATCCATCTTGCGACATGTCAAACTTCATGATTTTGCAAAGCAAGTACACTGGAATACATTTCGGCGATTTTCGATTGAATTGGCCACTCTTTGGGTACTTCCAGGGCCTGGTTCTCTTGGGGAAGTGGCCAATATTTGTCCAAGCTTGGAACCCATCTTGCGACATGTCAAACTTCATGATTTTGCAAAACAAGTAAACTGGAATCCATTTCGGTAGTTTTCGATCGGATTGGCCACCTTCCGGGTACTTCCATGCGCTGATTGATATTTTACCGGCGGTGGCCTGATAGATCATTTGCAGCCAGTCGTCAAAAAATTCCTTTGGACATTCCTCCAGATATTTCTCCATAAGTGCCTCTGGGAAATTCTTCCAGATACTCCTCCCGGATTTCGTCTGGAAGTTCCTTTAGGAAGCTTTTCCAAGAATTCCTCCAGGAATTCCTAAGGAAGTTCCTCCAGGAATTCCTACGGAAGTTCCTCCAGGAATTACTCCGGAAGTTTCACCAGGAATTCCTCCGGAATTTCTTCCAGGAATTCCTCCGGAATTTTCTCCAGGAATTCCTCCGGAATTTCCTCCTGGAATTCCTCCGGAATTTCCTCCTGGAATTCCTCCGGAATTTCCTCCAGGAATTCCTCCGGAATTTCCTCCAGGAATTCCTCCGGAAGTTCCTCCAGGAATTCCTCCGGAAGTTCCTCCAGGAATTCCTCCGGAAGTTCCTCCAGGAATTCCTCCGGAAGTTCCTCCAGGAATTCCTCCGGAAGTTCCTCCAGGAATTCCTCCGGAAGTTCCTCCAGGAATTCCTCCAGGAATTCCTCCGGAAGTTCCTCCAGGAATTCCTCCGGAAGTTCCTCCAGGAATTCCTCCGGAATTTCCTCCAGGAATTCCTCCGGAATTTCCTCCAGGAATTCCTCCGGAATTTCCTCCAGGAATTCCTCCGGAATTTCCTCCAGGAATTCCTCCGGAATTTCCTCCAGGAATTCCTCCGGAAGTTCCTCCAGGAATTCCTCCGGAATTTCCTCCAGGAATTCCTCCGGAATTTCCTCCAGGAATTCCTCCCGAAGTTCCTACAGGAATTCCTCCCGAAGTTCCTCCAGGAGTTCCTCCGGAAGTTCCTCCAAGAAGTTCCAGTTATTCCTTCGGGAGTTTCTCCAGGAATTCCTACGGAAGTTCCTCCAGTAATTCCTCTAGAAGTTCCTACATTTATTCTTCCGGAAGTTCCCCCAGTACTTCCTCCGGAAGTTTTTCTAGTAATTCCTCCGGAAGTTCCTTCAGTAATTCCTCCGGAAATTCGTACCGGAATTCTTCCGGAAATTCCTTCAGGAATTCCTGCCGAAGTTCCTCCGGGAATTCGTCCGGACGTTCCTTCAGGATTTATCCAATATGCTCCACCAGGAATTCCCCCGGAAATTCCTCCAGGAATTCATCCGGAAAATCCTCCAGAAATTTGGTGGTCAATTCCAGTTTCCAGAGGAATTCCTGGAGGAACTTGCGGAGCAATTCCTGGAGGAACTTCTGGAAGAATTCATGGAGAAACCTTCGGAGGAATTCTTGGAGAAACTACCGGAGGAATTCTCGGAGGAACCTCCGGAGGAACTCCTGGAGGAACTTCCAGATGAATTCCTAGAAGAGCTTCCGAACTTCCAGACGAAATCCAAGAGGAGTTTCTGGAGTAACTTCCCAGAGGCACTTACGGAGGAATGTCCAAAGGTATTTCTTGACGATCTTTTTAAAAAAAACTAGTAGAAGAACTTCTGGAAGAATTCCTTGATGAATTTCTGAAGAAATTTTGGCGCTTGAACTGGTTTACGCCGATCCACTCCACCGCTGATCACTAACGGCGTGACGCCGCCGCCGCTGCCTGAAAATGATCTATCACGCCACCGCCGGTAAAATATCAATCAGCGCACAGGTCTACCTGGAAGTACCCGGAAGGTGGCCAATTCGATCGAAAATCACCGAAATGGACTTCAGTATACTTGTTTTGCAAAATCATGGAGATTGACATGTCGCAAGATGAGTTCCAAGATTGAACGGATATTGGCCACTTCCCCAAGGGAACCAGACCCTGGAAGCACCCGGAGGGTGGCCAATTCGATCGAAAATCGCCGAAATGTACTCCAGTGTACTTGTTTTGCAAAATCATGAAGTTTGATATGTCGCAAGATGGGTTCCAAGATTGGACGGATATTGGCCACTTCCGCAAGGGAACCAGGCCCTGGAAGCACCCGGAGGGTGGCCAATTCGATCGAAAATCGCCGAAATGTACTTCAGTATACTTGTTTTGCAAAATCATGAAGTTTGACATACCGCAAGATGGGTTCCAAGATTGAACTGATATCAGCCACTTCCCCAAGGGAACCAGGCCCTGGAAGTAGCCGGAGGGTGGCCAATTCGATCGAATGTCGCCGAAATGTACTCCAGTGTACTTGTTTTGCAAAATCATGAAGTTTGATATGTCGCAAGATGGGTTCCAAGATTGAACGGATATTGTCCACTTCCCCAAGGCAACCAGGCCCTGGAAGCACCCGGAGGGTGGCCAATTCGATCGAAAGTCGCCGAAATGTATTCCAGTGTACTTGTTTTGCAATTTCCTCCAGGAATTCCTCCGGAATTTCCTCCAGGAATTTCCTCCAGGAATTCCTCCCGAAGTTCCTACAGGAATTCCTCCCGAAGTTCCTCCAGGAGTTCCTCCGGAAGTTCCTCCAAGAAGTTCCAGTTATTCCTTCGGGAGTTTCTCCAGGAATTCCTACGGAAGTTCCTCCAGTAATTCCTCTAGAAGTTCCTACATTTATTCTTCCGGAAGTTCCCCCAGTACTTCCTCCGGAAGTTTTTCTAGTAATTCCTCCGGAAGTTCCTTCAGTAATTCCTCCGGAAATTCGTACCGGAATTCTTCCGGAAATTCCTTCAGGAATTCCTGCCGAAGTTCCTCCGGGAATTCGTCCGGACGTTCCTTCAGGATTTATCCAATATGCTCCACCAGAAATTCCCCCGGAAATTCCTCCAGGAATTCATCCGGAAAATCCTCCAGAAATTTGGTGGTCAATTCCAGTTTCCAGAGGAATTCCTGGAGGAACTTGCGGAGCAATTCCTAGAGGAACTTCTGGAAGAATTCAAGGAGAAACCTTCGGAGGAATTCTTGGAGAAACTACCGGAGGTATTCTCGGAGGAACCTCCGGAGGAACTCCTGGAGGAACTTCCAGATGAATTCCTAGAAGAGCTTCCGAACTTCCAGACGAAATCCAAGAGGAGTTTCTGGAGTAACTTCCCAGAGGCACTTACGGAGGAATGTCCAAAGGTATTTCTTGGCGATTTTTTAAAAAAAAACTAGTAGAAGAACTTCTGGAAGAATTCCTTGATGAATTTCTGAAGAAATTTTGGCGCTTGAACTGGTTTACGCCGATCCACTCCACCGCTGATCACTAACGGCGTGACGCCGCCGCCGCTGCCTGAAAATGATCTATCACGCCACCGCCGGTAAAATATCAATCAGCGCACAGGTCTACCTGGAAGTACCCGGAAGGTGGCCAATTCGATCGAAAATCACCGAAATGGACTTCAGTATACTTGTTTTGCAAAATCATGGAGATTGACATGTCGCAAGATGAGTTCCAAGATTAAACGGATATTGGCCACTTCCCCAAGGGAACCAGACCCTGGAAGCACCCGGAGGGTGGCCAATTCGATCGAAAATCGCCGAAATGTACTCCAGTGTACTTGTTTTGCAAAATCATGAATTTTGATATGTCGCAAGATGGGTTCCAAGATTGGACGGATATTGGCCACTTCCGCAAGGGAACCAGGTTCTGGAAGCACCCGGAGGGTGGCCAATTCGATTGAAAGTCGCCGAAATGTACTCCAGTGTACTTGTTTTGCAAAATCATGAAGTTTGATATGCCGCAAGATGGGTTCTAAGATTGGACGAATATTGACCACTTTCCCAAGGGAACAAGGCCCTGGAAGTACCCGGAGGGTGGCCAATTCGATCGAAAGTCGCCGAAATGTACTCCAGTGTACTTGTTTTGCAAAATCATGAAGTTTGATATGTCGCAAGATAGGTTCCAAGATTGAACGGATATTGGCCACTTCCCCAAGGGAACCAGGCCCTGGAAGCACCCGGAGGGTGGCCAATTCGATCGAAAGTCGCCGAAATGTACTCCAGTGTACTTGTTTTGCAAAATCATGAAGTCTGACATGTCGCACGATGGATTTCGAAGTTGATCTGCCAGTGACCATTTTTTCCGGGAGGGAGGTAACCCCAGTACTCCCCGGAATATCTCCGGAACCATGGCCATAGCAAAAAAATTGACCTCGGTTCCTAAAACTATAGGAATTTTGTGATCGATTCCAGAAGATTGCTTGAAAATCCGTTAGAAATTGGCTGAGCAGCGTGGTTTTGAATTTTGAGTTTTGTCGTAAAATGGGGGTTGGGGACGTACGTGTTAAACTACACCGCAAGCTTATCTTTGGCAATTTTATCCACCAACGCAGGGTCCCTATGACCGAATCGCCAATGCCATCGATGTTGGCAAAAATCATTGTGGTGCTTACCTTCAGTTCCAACGTGCAAACCCATCTCAACGATCTTCAGCTGGTACAGGCTTCCCGAAAATACTCCCTTGGCGGCCACCTTACCGTCACCATCGCAGATGTCACAACAGTTGTCCTTGCAAACCACTGTTAATCCCTTGGAGGCCAATTTCATTACAGAGAGCAATCCACAATTCAACGACGGAACATAGAGAACATCTGTCAGCGTGATCTCCACGGTACCACCACGTCCATCAACACCGTACACCTTGCCTTCACATCAACCAGCTGACTTCACAGCAGTTCCGTTTGCAAGGAACACGTCAGGAGCCTTTGACTCGTCCAACGTTGCAAAAAATACCTATCGCTGGTCATATGATCGCTTGCGCCGCTGTCAATAATCCACTTGCTTTTGGTGGTTTGCACCGACCATAAACAGCACGGCACTGCTTACCTGCTCCGCTTTCAGGGTTTCCCTCTTCTGGCCTTCGACAGTGTCCTGCTTCTGTTTCGCCTGGAACAATTGGCAGTTCCGTAGTAAGTGCCCTTTCTTTTGTAGAAAAGCAAGTCTTCTCCGACACAGCAGTGGCACTCGGTTTTACACCCGCTTTCATGACCTTATTGTGACTCGATGATCCACCGAACGATCCTTACGCCGCTCGTACTCATCCAAGAGCTTTGACTTTACGAGCTGCAGCGTATGATCCTCGACGGGTCGACTTTCCAACACAGTCACGAGTCCGCTGTATGAATCCAGCAAACTTCGCAGGGTCATCGCTATCTTCAGGGACTCTTCCAGGGTTTGGCCGGCGTTCTGCACTCTCGGAGAGCTCTTCTACGTTGAACAAATGGCTTTCCAAGTCGCCTCCTTCGAGCAAGTTCAGATTACAAAGTTTCTTCAAAAGGGAAACTCTCGATGTGACGGTGACCTTTTCATGGTACTGTTCCTGTTCCCAAAAATCCTTGGCAGTAGCAGCAGTCTTCACAAGGCTGTATTGATTTTCGTTGATACACAGCCTCATGGTAGCGCAAGCCTTTTTGACGTCCTTGTCCCACTGTGCTGTGCCGTTTTTGAGCTTCGACATTCCGACAACGTACCATAATTTCTCGCGGGTCAACATCATCTCCATTCTGAACTTGCAAGAAGCCCAGTACTGGTTGTTCAGTTTGGTAGATTTGTTGATCGCTTCCATACTGCACACCGAACCGAAAAAAAAACACTTCTTCCGCGCAGTGGAAGCGTGTTGGGCCCATAACCTGTGGGACTGGGGGGACACTCCGACGCAACGGAACAACGTAGTTGACGAAAGATAGTGGCCAAACTTCGGGAATATATCTCGTGAATAAAAAAAGCACACGCGGTCACGAGTTACAACTTTATTTAAACAAAACGTCAAAACGAAAACAATACTAAAGGTATATAATAAAAGAGGTGCACGCAAGATGTGCACTAGAGAGGCGCGCCGTCGTGAATAGCGTTATGGTCGACCGTCGCTCAGCTTCATCAGAAGAGACGTAGGAATTGTTGACCTTGACGGTTTTCCGAACATTCTTTGCTTTCGGACATTTTTTAGCTGTTTTTCGCAAGCACCTCCAGTAACTTGTTTTTGGCTGATTACCAATCAGCAGGCACTGTGGACTTTCCCTGACGCTTCCGAATAATAATGTCCATCTTGACCAGTTGTTACTACTCAGTTCGGCCGCTCCAACCTTTCGTATCGTGGTACAGAACAATGTGGCCACTTATTCGTTGATTTCACTTTTTAGCGTCTGCTGCACATCGGCGAAGACGCCATCTTGTTTCCAATCAAATCGTCAAGCGCGGTTCCAATTCGAGTCGTTTACATTTTTTTTTCATCCATATGAAGCGTATGAAGCAAGCAAAAGTGATGCCAGTATTATTTTCACAATTTCACACTTTTTCACACGTTGCCATTTCGACAGATTTATACTCCGTCGGTCTTTGGTTATAGAATTGCTTGGTCACAAAACGCCGTCGGACGGCCAAAACCAAGCTTCCGTTTTTTTATCTCATCTGTTGAAAAAATCAGATTATATTGTATTAGGGGTCGTTCAATAATTACGTGGCGGGAGGGGGAGTCATTTTATTTCTCTTCATATAAACAAAAAATAATTTGAATGGGAAAAATCTTACAAGGGGAGGAGGGGGTCCGAAAAATCCAGAAAAATGCTTTCGTAATTATTGAACGACCCCTTATATGTGTCTTGTTGAAAAAAAATCCATTCACCCAGTAGTGATAGCGGAGTTTGGGGCAAGTGTGCAATTTTATAATGAGCATCAAAATTGCGACCAATTTTATAATATTCCATCCAATTCAAATAAGTTGTCAGATTACATACAAGCAAAATATCGAGAAAGTGTATATTGCAGTGTGGACCTGAATGAAAGAGTAATTGTTTCTAGCGATGACTCAGTCAACAAAAAAAAATTTTCCTGAAAAACAGTTAATTTATGAAACTTGTTAATGTTGGGGTAAGTGTGCCACCACTAGTAGGGGCATAAGTGCCATCTACTATGTTCGTTATTTTCTCGAGAGTGAAGCTATCAAACACGTAAACACATTTGTTGCGTCTACAGTGAATCAGGATGGTGTAAATACCAGCGAATTTCGTCCCGAAAAAGTTGGTCAGCGGCCAGAATGGAAGCGGCAGTGCGGTCCGTGACCGAAAAAGGTACTTTGGCGAAACGAGCTGCTGAAGAACACAAAGTTCCAAGGAAGACTCTTGCCAAGTACCTGAAGCTCAACGAGAACACTCCCGGCGCCAGCTTGGAGATGAGTTTGAGTCGTTACGAGCCTGTTTTCAACGCGCGGCAGGAGGAGGAATTGATGAACCACATTTTGGAGCTTGAAAAACTTCTTCTTCTTCATTGGCATTACATCCCCCACTGGGATATTGCCGCCTCGCAGCTTAGTGTTCATTAAGCACTTCCACAATTATTAACTGCGAGGTTTCTAAGCTAAGTTACCATTTTTGCATTCGTATATCATGAGGCTAACTTTTATGCCCAGGGAAGTCGAGACAATTTCCAGTCCGAAAATTGCATAGACCGGCACCGGGAATCGAAACTAGCCACCCTCAGCATTGTCTTGCTTTGTAGCCGCGCGTCTTACCGCACGGCTAAGGAGGGCCCCGCTTAGCTTGAAAAACGATGCTACAGAATTGGTCCTCGTTATGTGCGCCGCCTTGTGTTTGAGCAAGCGGAGCGCAACAACATAAACCATCCGTTCAACCGAGACACCGAACTGGCCGGTTGGGATTGGTTTTATGGCTTCCGAACCAGGGACCAAGAACTTTCTCTCAGGATCGAGTCAATCGAGTTGCTGTTAACAGATTTTTCGATCTCCTTAAGAAAACAGGAAACCCACACAAGTTCCTCCCAAGCAGAATATTCAATGTGGACGAAACATCAATTTGCACGGTTAGAATAAAAACACGGTTTATTATATATTTTTACTTAATTTATGCTTCTATGAACCACAAACCAAGAAATCACGGGTCTGGCGCTGCTAGGAAAAAAGAAAGTTGGCGGAATAACATCAGCGGAACACGGAATCATGGCAACGGCCTGTTTGAACATGTCAGCGAGCGGAATTTTCGTACCACCGATGCTACTTTTTGCAAGAGCTCCAATGACGGAAGGCTTGAAGAAGAGCGCCACATCGGAAACATTGTTTCATTCCAACAAAAGTGGATGGATGACGGGTTTTGACTTCGACAAATATTTCGATCACTTCCTTAAACATACTCGACCAACTGAATCGAGTTCGATATTGTTGCTGCGCCGCACTGTAGTCACCGGATGCAATCGTTGGATGTAACCTTTATGGGGCCATTAAAAACACATCTCTCCAGAGCAATCGACGAATACCTTAAGGAAAATCCAGGCAAGGTCGTTACCGTAAATGAGCTGAGTGAACTTTTTGGAAAGACTTACATTAAAACATGCAACGCAACAATCGCAATTACCGGATTTGCCAAGACGGGATTGGGTTCCCGGAGCAGGCAAGTGTTCAGTGACGATCTTTTTGCACCTGCTGGTGTTACCGACATCGACCTTTCATGCAGCAACCCGATCAACGTCAACGGCAATCAACTGGAGATGGCGTCGAAGCTTGCGGATCGCCTGACAAAGAAAACGACGAAAACCTGATGGCACTCAGCAGTTATGAACCTGTGGATTCGGTTGCTGCAGTTGATGATGAAGAAAACTTTCCGCCTGGAACATCGCATGCTTCATACGAAGGATTTGCAGTTTCTCCAGAGGCCATACTTCCGCTACCCATGACACGAACCCAGAAGGTGACCGGGAAGAGGAAAGAAAAGGCAATAGTGCTCACATCAAGCCCATACCGTACGGCTTTGAAGGAGTCCCAGGCATCGAAGGATAAAGAAACTATCAAGAAAGCACAAGAGACGTCAGAAACCCAATACAAAGCAATCTACGAAGCGCAAACGTGTAGTTGATGACGACTCACTTGAAGATTTTTTATGTGATCTGTGCGGCAAATGTTTCCTTCTATCTGAGCATGGTAAGGGGTGGAACAAGTGTGGTGCATGCCATGCTTGATTTCACGAATGTTACAAAGATGAATGTCCAACGTGTATCCACTAATCTGCAATGATCCATAACACGCTATTCACTATATAATGATTCTCCATTTGAAAGGTGGACAATTTTTCCATGCAGAAACCAGAACCGTATACTTCAAGGGTTCACAGATTCAACCGCTGAACATTGAAAAATGAAGGAAATTGTCAATCTGAGACTTTCTGAGGTGCAGCCTTGGGTCTTGGGCGAAGGGAACGTCCCTTAATTATGTCACGCAGAAAGTGATAATTAACACAAAAGCCGGCATATACAAATAGTTTATCCGCCTTTATCATATGTTACGCGGGATTTCAAACCCCTCCTCCCCACCATGTCACACTTTTTGTATGAGAGCTCAAAAAACTGTTGTATTGACCATCACGTTTCCTTGCTCCTTATGCGTGACATGATTTATGGACGATCCCAAACGACCATTGTTTACGTTGCTCAATATTTGAATGGCACTTTTGTAAAGTAACATGAATAGTTATGTCAAAAATATTTATTGAAAATTTGGTACGTACAATAAATCCGTTTTTCAAAGTCACACTCAATAACGGTAAACTTAAAAATGTATGAAAATGCTTCCTTTTGGATACCCCTAGCATGTACCAGTGCCATACCTGCTAATATATTCATTTTCCCTTTAAATTCTTTGATATTATCTAGGTGGCCGTCTTGCCCCATATGGGTGGCACTCTTGCCCCGTAGCCCAAAAAAAACTCGTTATTTATAACCATTTTTAAAACGCTTCAGAAATAGTTTTTTTGCATTTATTTTTTTCTGGGACTCAATCATTAGTGAAAATATAAGTGTAAATTGGTATTGAAACCATATCCAAGTATTAACAAAGAGTTTTTCAAAAGTGATTTGGTAGACTAATTTCGTCATAACTTTCTAAATTAAACTTTAGCGCTAAAATTGGTTGAAAATTGCTATATGCAATGATAACGTTTTTATAAAGTGAAAAGATTGGGTAGATTTGGATTATAGTTACATAATTTTTCATCTTCAAATAACAAATACCAAACTCAAAGACCACCATTTCGGTACGTCTTTGTAAAATAAATGTAAATCCGATGAAGGCAAATATGCAGAGAGTGGTATGGAAATGTAGAACTGGTTATCAGCTACTAGTAATTGTAACATATTTGAGGTTATGGCTTTCAGTCTTCTTATGCTCAAAAACGGGTTTTACGTTTTTATCCGACGTTTCGGTTACATATATTGTACCTTTATCAAGGAGTTAACAAAACGTTCTATGCTAAGACAATGTAACAATAAAACGGGACTTAGTTAACTCCTTGATAAAGGTACAATATATGTAACCGAACGTCGGATCAAAAACGTAAATCCCGTTTTTGAGCATATGAAGACTGAAAACCATAACCTCAAATATCACCATCATAGTCGATCTCTCCTAGAAAGTAATTGTAACATTTGTAATATTTAGACTCTAGTAGGTCCCCTATTGGTTATTTTGCGTTACGAATGAATACCCTGTTTTATCGAAGGTGTGAAAGCGTACGAGTTCGTTCACTCGTTCACAATCCAGATGTGAAAATATTAAAGTTTGATAGCGCTACGCGCTTCGTTCGCGAAAAACAACCGTAAAAACAATTCCAACGAAAATCAGACGTGTCTTCCCCAGCATTTACCGAAAACACTTGCAATGGTATGTCCGGGGCAAAGGGATGCGGAGGTAATTTCATGTCGATCGCTCGTTTTTAACCCATTATCAATAATTAATTATTCGTTCATTATCGACGAGTTTTGGGGCGGTTTAATGATTGAAGGCCCACATTGGAGGTGGATGTTGCAGCAAAGGGACGCATGCTGTATTCATGCGATGCAGTTTAATAAATTTTAATTCCATCGTATGTTCCCGCGGCGTACTTTGGCAATGAAAACGTAAATCAGCCACAATCCAAATATGATTTGCAGAGATTAAAATATTCGAAAATGGCTTGTTTCTTGCAGTCACAGCACAATGTCAATATAGTATGCGTGTCTTGAAATCTCAATTTAATTTCATAAGACTATCATTAACAAAAAAGTCCGTCGTCCAAAACTGAATAAGACAGCGAAAATTTTCAAAAACATGACCCAAATTCAAAGAACAAATGAAAACTCTTATAGATTGATTTGTATGCACCATGGCCAGTGTGAATTTTTTCACTTTTAAGAAAAACAATTGACAAAAAACGATATGTTGTCTGATTTATTCATTCGCAAAAATATCCTCAAAGCAACCATTCTGCGAACGAGCAAAGGATTCCAAAGTATTTTTCATTGTAACATAAACATAAACAGTCAACATCATCTTAAATTACAAATAATATTTAACATTAACCTCACGGAGATCGAAAACACATAGAAAGAATAGCCACACAGCTAGACGACATAATAGTCGATTGCGAAACAATTGAAAGAGCTGAGCAATGTATAAAAAAAAGTATATCGCATTGATATTGTAAAATACACATAGGAACAAAAAAACAATTATTGAAACAGGTAACCAGAGAGTAAACTAAACAAGCAGTAGAATAAAACCAAAACGCGAACAAAAGTGAGTCCATCAACGGGGCTCGTATATGTACATGCAGCTGACCACATTCCCAGCGATAAAGCGCGAATGCAAACAATGAATGAATAGGGAATATGCTGGTGAACATAAATGCTACAAACTAATTTAATTGTAATTTTATTATGTGGTTGTAGTTAAATGAAACATGAAAACAGTTTTGTATAAAAAGGATGAAAATAAAAGAGAGCGGATTATCGACAAACAAATTAAAACAATGACAGGCAAAACGTATTGATTTGATTTCTATATCACATGGCCTCCTAATCGTAAAATTCATAGCTGATGATTACACTTATAATGAAACAAAACTAGGAAAAACGAAGGGAATATGATTACTAAACGTAAGTGGAGACAATTTGTAACTAATACTTATCTAATGAACTTTGTTATTTACAGAAAGTTTTTAATATACGTACAACATATTAACAATATACACATGGGAAGTGAATTAGTTTTTTTTATTATTTATTTATTTATTTTTTATTTTTTATTTATTTATTACCAGACTAAGGCCGGAGTGGCCTGTGCTGCACATAAAAATCTTCTCCATTCAGATCGGTGAATGGCTGCACTTCGCCAACCACGCAGTCTGCGGAGGGTGTGCAAATCGTCCTTCACCTGATCGATCCACCTTGCCCACCATTTTCACCGGATTACTGTCCGACATTCTGGCTACGTGCTCGGCCCACCGCAGTCTTCCGATTTTCGCGGTGTGAACGATGGATGGTTCTCCCAACAGCTAATGCAACTCGTGGTTCATTCGCCTCCTCCACGTACCGTCCGCCATCTGCACCCCACCATAGATGGTACGCAACAATTTCCTTTCGAAAACTCCCAGTGCGCGTTGGTCCTCCACGAGCATCGTCCAGGTCTCGTTGCCGTAGAGAACTACCGGTCTAATTAGCGTTTTGTAGATAGTCAGTTTGGTACGGCGGCGAACTCTATTCGATCGGAGCGTCTTGTGGAGTCCAAAGTACTTACGATTTCCAGCCACTATGCGTCTCCGAATTTCTCTGCTGGTATCGTTATCGGCGGTCACTAGTGAGCCCAAGTACACGAATTATTCAATCACCTCGATTTCGTCACCACCGATAGAAACTCGTGGTGGCTTACATTGACCTCTCTTGAGCCTCTTCCTATCATGTACTTCGTCTTCGACGTGTTGATGACTAGTCCAATCCGCTTAGCTTCGCTTTTCTGTCTGATGTAGGCTTCCTCCTTCCTCTTAAAGTTACGTGCCATGATATCAATGTCGTCGGCGAAACCAAATAACTGGATGGACTTCGTGAAAATCGTACCACTCGTGTCAATCCCTGCCCTTCGTATTACACTCTGTAAAGCGATGTTGAATAGCAGACACGAAAGACCATCACCTTGCCGTAACCCTCTGTGCGTTTCGAAGGGACTGTCTCACAAACTCTCTTGCAATTGGTGTCCAGCAATGTGATGGCGCGGTAGTTGCTACAATCCAGCTTATCGCCCTTTTTGTAGATGGGACACACGACACCTTCCATCTACTCCTGCGGCACAACCTCATTCTCCCAAATCTTGGTAATCACCCAGTGCAGCGCTCTAGCCAGTGCCTCACCACCGTGTTCAAACAGCTCTCCTGGTAGTTGGTCAACTCCAGGGGCTTTGTTGCTTTTCAACCGACCGATCTCCTCCTGGATTTCTTGGAGATTCGGAGCCGTAAGTCGCATGTCCTGCGCGCGTGCTCTTAGGTTCATTATCATACCGCCACCGTTGTCTGCCATATCGCCATTCAGGTGCTCTTCGTAGTGCTGCCGCCACCTTTGGATCACCTCACGCTCGTTTGTAAGAAGGTTACCGTTTATGTCCTTACACATGTCGGTCTGTGGCACGTGGCCCTCACGTGAACGGTTTAACTTCTCATAGAACTTTCGTTTGTTATTAGCGCGGTACAGTTGCTCCGTCTCTTCACGGTCTCGGTCTTCCTGCTTGCGCTTTTTCCTCCGGAAAATCGAGTTTTGTCTGTTCCGCGCCTGATTATATCGTGCCTCGTGCGGTGTTGCAGCAATCTCGCCCTTGCAGCATTCTTCTCTTCCACTAACTGCTCACAGTCGCCGTCATACCAGTCGTTTCTCTAATCTGGGGGCACCGTGCAGCGATTGCGGTGCTTCCAATGGTGCATCGAATATCTCTCCAGCCATCTTCAAGAGCCGCCTAGCTACTCTTCCGTTGGGAGTGTCACTTCCAGTTGCTGCGCGTAGTCTTGGGCTAGTCTATCGTCTTGTAGCCACCCAATGTTTAGCCGCGGCGGACGACTCCGACGCGTGTTGTACATCGTCGAGAGTTTTGAGCGCAGACATACTGCAACGAGGTAGTGGTCGGAATCAATATTCGCACTGCGGTAAGTGCGTACGTTCGTGATGTCGGAGAAGAATTTACCGACGATTAAAACGTGGTCGATTTGGTTTTCCGTTACTTGATTAGGTGATTTCCATGTGGCCTTGTGGATATTCTTGCGGGGGAAGAAAATGCTTCGGACTACCATTCTGCGGGAGGCTGCAAAATTTATGCATCGCTGGCCGTTGTCGTTCGATACGGTATGCCTACCTGAGCGTTCATGTCACCGATGACGATTTTGACGTCCCGCAGAGGGCATCCATCGTATGTCTGTTCCAGATGTGCGTAGAACGCTTCTTTCTCGTCGTCGGGTCTCCCTTCGTGTGGGCAGTGCACGTTGATGATGCTATAGTTGAAGAAACGGCCTTTTATCCTCAGCTTGCACATCCTTGTGTTGATTGGCTGCCACCCAATCACGCGTTGGCGCATCTTTCCCAGCACTATGAAGCCGGCTCCCAGCACGTTGGTGGTGCCATGAAGGACTCTTCAAGCGATCTCAATCTGTTGAACAAAATACGGGACATCATTTTATACACCGAATTAAGGAGGGTTATTCCTCGGTCATTGGCGCACGCCAGTCTGTGCCCTTTCTTAAAGAGAGGGCAAATGAGGCCGTCCAACCAGCTAGCAGGCATTTCCTCGTCTTCCCATATTTTTCTAATATGGTGCAGAACTTCATACAGCTGCTCACCGCCATGTTTGAGAAGTTCCTTATTGTTTTTCAGCTCTTTTAAAGCTTTTTTAACCTCATCTAGTGTAGGCGACTCCACAGCTTGTCCATCGTCGCTAATATTTATTCTGCTCACCGATGCACCGTCACTTCCACTATTCAACAAAGTCTCGAAATGTTGCTTCCACCTGGCAGCCACTTCGGTTTTATCTGTCAGCTTGTTGGAAGTTGCACATGACGGGAGGTGGCGTTGTCTTTCTCCGCACGCCATTGGCAGTCTTATAAAACCTCCGCATATCGTTCGTTATTCTCCATTTTTTCCTACGCCTCGCTAATCACTTGTTCTTCATATTCTTTCTTCTTCCTTCTTCCTGTTTTTCGACTGCTTCTGCTTCTTTATACCGATCTCTATTCGATCGGGTACTCGACACCAACATCCGGCTTCTGGCAACGTTCTTCTCGTCTGTCACTTTCTGACACTCCACATCGAACCGATCCATCCTGGTTTGCCCCTGTGCAGTGCCTACCACCTCTTGTGCTGTTGTGCTCACCTTTCCATGGATCGACTCCATAGATCGTTGCACTTATCCGTTCGTCGAACTTCTGGCGGTAATCAGACTCAGGTACTCAGGTAGTCCTTCCGCCGACAATCGCTGGATATTGTAACGCATCGTTCGCTGTGATCTTTCGTTCGATACAGTTGACAAGCGTGATCGAATTTTGCTGACAACGAGGTAGTGATCAGAGTCAATGTTCGAACCTCTGTAGGTCCGCACATCGATAACATCCGAAAAATGGAGTCCATCCATCAGAACATGGTCTATTTGGTTGCAAGTTTCACCATTTGGGTGTCTGCAGGTGTGCTTTCGGATGTTCTTTCGTGCAAAGTAGGTGCTACTGATGGTCATCCCTCTGGCAGTAGCGAAATTTACTAGCCGTAGACCATTGTCATTGGTAGCGGAGCGAAGGCTCTCCTTACCAATTAGGGGACGGAAAAAGTCCTCTCTACCGACCTGAGCGTTAGCGTCCCCGATAACAATTTTCACGTCATGCTTTGGGCACTCTCCATAGGCTTTATCAAGACACTCATAAAACGTGTCCTTCACGTCGTCGGATTTATCGTTTGTCGGTGCGTAAACGTTGAATAGCTAATCCCGAGCAGCACAAGCCAGCCAAAAATGGTTGCCGCAACTTGATTGTGACTGAATCCGGTCACATATGAGTTGCAATAACCAATATGGAACATGTGTGCTGCTAGGGATGGGTTTCCGCATCACACGCTTCATCTGCTTACTCATCACTACGAAAACAAACCCATGCTCTGCTTTTCCGCCGCCGCTGTGATATATGTTATACTTGAATGCAGTGTCGGTCGTGGGGTCCACGGCTCGGAATTCACGTTCTCCGGTTCTAGGCCATCGGACTTCTTGAATAGCGGCCACCACGAGCCAGAAGGCTCACTCGTCCAGGTTCATTCATGACATTCCAGGTACCGAGCTTCCAATCATAGACCTTATTTCGTTGCCAAAAATAACGTTCTCTTTTTTATTCTATCTACATTTTTAGTGGTATTTGAGAGGCTTCAGTCAACAAGTCAGGTACCTATAGCTGACGCGATACAGCATTTCGTTGATCAGCCGCTGGGTACCAGTCAGACGCTGCGCTGCTTGAGTCGCACCTACTGGTGAACACACGCTCGAGGACAGATGCTTAGAAGATGGTATCCCGACTAGAAGAGCATAACAGAAACTGAACACAATATTAACATATTGTGATATTTATAACTTATTTTGCTACAATTTTGTTCTTAGTAGCCATTATCTTTCAAATGTTGTAACAGAATTTTATCATAATATGATTTTAAAATGCTTAACACCGAATTGCCCAACAGTAGGCAATTAAAAAAGATGTAGCAAAGTCTCCCAGTCATATAGATATCATAACGCTGATATAATTTGAAATGATTGCCTTAGGGGTGGTGGGGGTAAATTGGACACCCTAAGAACTGCTGGTGTTTATCAAGTGGCTATTAAGAAATTGCATTGTTCAATGCAGGTGTGTCGAAGCTTATCTTATTGGTTAACATAGCCTGTAGTGAAAAAAAAATTGAAAACATATTTGAATATGTTATTTTCAACATTTAAAATTAGTCCAAAATAGTTCAATTTTGTTTTGGGCGGGGTAAAATGGTCAGGCGGTGGGGTTAAGTGATCAATATTGTAAATAAAGCAAATAAGTTGATCAAAACATTTTAAACCAAATACATATTCTTAATAATATTTAAAATGTTAGCTGACAGGTATAAACCCTTCGTTTTATCACAGACAAGCAGACGTACCGGGCTTATTCAAAATAATAGGGCGAGATTTTTTTCAATATTAAATTTACCATTGCTCTGTGAAATATTACCAGGTTCATTTAAATTTGGTATAGTTCGGCAGGAAATTCATCTAGTTTTGAAAAACGGGTTGAACATCATGCTCTGGCCTCAGGAGAAATTCCGGATTATTTGAGGGAATGTCAAAAATGCTAGATTTTGTGCGCCTATATTATTAAAATGGATGAAATGTTGGCCCTTGTTATACTCTTTTACAGAAACTAGATTTTTGACTGAGTTGATTGATATATGCAAATCACAGATCGGAGATGACAAACATCTGAGATATGGATGTTTCCATGAACGAGGTGTGTTGTATGAAAATATTCGCTCAGGAATGTCGAAATTGTACGAAAATGTGTGTGGAGCGTAAACGGCCAAATTCCCCTTTTCTTTACCCCCTGATTGATGATCGAACTGTTAACCGAACCGATTAAGGTTGAAATTTGAGCTAGTTTATCTCCATTTCTCTGTCAGAACATTGTCCACTTTACCCCCAGGCGACATGACCAATTTACCCCCATAGCTACATGTTTTTCAAATAACACCTAAACTAAGAAAAAAGTTTAAAAAAACTATCTTCCATCAACCAGTTCCGCTTCAAGCAAAATGAACGATGTGAACGATATTTTGGTTTAAAACTACTAACTCAGAGTTTTCATCGCGTAAATGAAACAGTGCTAAATTACATCAAACTACTATTTTGCGAAAGCATGCAGAATTTTGCTAAAATCCAGCTGTTAAATAGATATTTCGTGATTTTAAATAGCTCAGAGAGCATGAAATGCTTAATTCATGATGTTGCTATTTGTAATCTTGTTAGTTTCAATTTCTCGAAAAATATTCTTGTTCAGACAAAAACAAAATTTTCTGATTGTTGATCACAATCTGGAGACCTATCACGAACTGTAAAAATTCGCAACTGCACAGAAACAATATATTTTGTACCTAATTCTGTTATAAATTTCTAACAAAATATGTTATTTTTATGATAAAATTGTAACAAAATTTGATAGGTTTTGTTTTGTAATTTTTGATAGAAATTTAGATATTTTAACAACATCCTGCACCATGTTTCTAACAAATTTTGTTATAAAAATTAGTATAACATAATAACATAGGTTGATATAATTTTGATATGACCTTCTAGTCGGGATGATAAGCTAAAATGATATATTTTGAATTATCATTTTGATGACAATGAGTGAAGAACTATTTCTAGGAATTTCAATTAAAGTTAATAAAGCCTAGCAATACTTTGATTAAATTAAGAATACCCTATGTTTGAACAAAAGGAAAATTCTAGAATGAAATGTTTCCAAGTGTTGGTATTTCATATGCGGTATGAAAACGCCAAACTCGAAAAAAAGGTTATGAATAAAAGAAAGAAAAGAATCAACAATGAAATTAAGGTTAAACACAAATAAATACTAATGTGCGAAACTTGAATGACAAGGCTTCAAATAAAAGAATGAAAAATTCATCAATAAAATATAATCAGGTGAAACACATATAAATATAAATATGCGAATCTTAAAAGAACGGACTATGACTAAAAGAAAGAAAAATTCAACAATGCAATATTATCAGGTAAAACATAAATGTGCAAAATAATGGTTGACGTTTTGCCTAATTTTTTCGACCTTCGACCTTTTGTCCAACAACCGCAATTTCTATCTTTTGTTCTTTCGACCTTTTGTCTTTCGACCTTTTCACTTTCAACCCTTTGTTCTTCGACCTTTTTAGTTTCGACCTTTTGTCCTTCGACGTTTTTACTTTCGACCTTTTGTCCTTTGACCTTTTGTCCTTCGACCTTTCGACCTTTTGTCCTTTCGACCTTCTGACATTCGACCTTTTGACCTTCAACCTTTTGACTTTTACTTACTTATGGATCCTGTACACCTCCGGTGGTGCAAAGGGCCGACTTGAAAGACCTCCATCCTGAGCGTTGCCCGGCTATCGCTTTAACCTGCTGCCAGGTTAGATTTCGGTCGACTTCTTTTATTTCTTTATTGAGGCTTCGCCGCCATGAGCCTCTGCGTCTGCCTCTGCTGCGATGTCCCGCTTGGTTCTAGTCTAATGCTTGTTTACAGATTTCGTTTCTGCCCCTACGTAGAGTGTGGCCGACCCAGCCCCACTTCCGATCCCGAATTTCTGTTGCTATCGGGCTCTGGTGACGACGATGGAGCTCGTTGTTTGAGATCCAGTTGTGAGGCCACCAGGCCCGAATTATATACCGCAGGCATCTGTTAATGAACACCTGCAGCCGTTGAGTGTTCTCCACTGATACACACCATGTTTCGCTAGCGTATAACAGCACAGATTTCACGTTAGAGTTGAAAATTCGTATTTTGGTGCGTTCACTTATCTGCCTGTTTTTCCAGATATTTCTTAAACTCGCAAAGGCAGCCCTTGCTTTCTTTATCCGTGCGCCTTTGTCGATCTTGGTACCGCCGTCAGACGCCATTTGACTACCAAGATATTGGAAGCTTTCAACATTCTCCACTGGTTGCCCGGCTACTGTGAAACTAGAAGGAGTCACCGTGTTTACATCCAACGATTTGGTTTTGTTGACGTTGATGACTAGACCTGCCGAAGAGGAGCGCTCGGCAAGGTCGTTGAGCTTACTCTGCATATCAGAGCGCCGTTGCGCGAGGAGTGCAACATCATCCGCCAATTCGAAGTCATTTAGGTGCTCCATGGTTATAGACTGCCATAACAGCCCGCGGTTTGGTTCACGGTCAATCGCATCTACCAGAATCTCATCGATTACGATGAGAAACAGTAACGGTGATAGAATACATCCTTGCCTCACACCAGCTACGACCCGGATAGGGTCGAACAAGACCCCATTGTGCAGCACTCTACACGAGAAGGCCTCGTACTGTGCCTCGAAGAGGCCGATGATTTTCTCAGGAACTCCCTTGCGTCTCAGGGCGCCCCACATATTCTCGTGATTGAGACGGTCGAAAGCTTTTTCGTAGTCAATGAATACCAAGTAAAGGGACTCTTGGAATTCGTTGACCTGCTCCAGAATGATGCGGAGCGTGACAATATGGTCCACACAGGATCTTCCGGCACGGAATCCGGCTTGCTGCCGCCGGAGAGTCGCATCGATCTTCTCCTGAATCCGGGCTAGGATAATTTTGCACAGAACTTTGAGAACGGTACACAGCAACATAATGCCTCGCCAGTTATCGCATACAGTCAGGTCACCCTTTTGGGCACCTTTACTAAGATACCTTGCATCCAGTCGACCGGGAAAGTTGCGGTGTCCCAGATATTATGAAATAAACGATGCAGTAGTTGAGCGGATGTCATGGGGTCAGCTTTGAGCATCTCGGCTGATATGCGGTCGACCCCTGGGGCTTTATTCGATTTCATGCTTTGGATGGCTGTTTGAATCTCTAGCAGTGATGGAGCTTCGGTATTGACGCGTGTTATACGTCGGATCCTAGGCAGATCATGCCGAGGTGTTGATGGCCTGGCTGGCACTTGAAAAAGTTGTTCGAAGTGTTCGAACCAGCGTTTCAGCTGGTCAGTTGGGTCGGTCAATAACTGATCATTTGCGTCTTTCACAGGCATCGTTGCATTCATCTTCGCCCCGCTTAAGCGTCGTGAGATATCGTAGAGGAGGCGAATGTCCCCGGTTGCGGCGGCTCTCTCTCCTTCGTCGGCCAGAGAGTCTGCCCACGCTCGCTTGTTCTGTCGACATGAGCGTTTTACTTCCTTCTCAAGAGCCGCGTATCGTTGGCGGGCTAAGACTTTGGCTCCTCTGGTTTTGGATCGCTCTATCGCGGCTTTGGCTTCTCTTCGCTCCTCTATCTTCCTCCAGGTCTCATCGGTGATCCATTGTTTTCTCTGGGTGCGTAGTTCGCCCAGATTGTTCTCGCTGGTGACGATGAAGGCATTCTTGATGGCGGTCCATTGGTCTTCCACGCTGCCACCCTCCGGAATATCTGCAGCACGCGTCTCCAGTTCTTCAACGAAGGACCGTTTCACCGTGGCATCTTCCAGTCGGCGTGTGTTGAATCGTCGTCCAACAACGGCGTATTTCGCCGATGAGGAGGTGATGATCAGACGCGATATCGGCACTACGTTTATTCCGTACATCAAGAAGGCTCCGTTTCCATTTTCGGCTGATGCAGATGTGATCGATTTGATTTTCTGTAAAGCCGTCACGGGAGACCCACGTGACCTTGTGAACCGGTCGATGAGGGAAGAGCGATCCCCCGATCACCATGTCGTTATTACCACAAAATTCTGCGAACAGCTCTCCATTTTCGCTCATTTCTCCGAGACCATGGCGTCCCATAATGCGCTCATGGTTCGAGTTGTCGGATCCGATCTTCGCATTGAAATTGCCCAAACAGATCTTGATATCACCCTTCGGAATTATATCTACGACGGCATTGAGTTGACTGTAAAAGTTCTCTTTGTCTTGCAGATCGGCAGCATCGGTTGGCGCATAACATTGGATTATAGTAAGGTTTCGGACCCGTGTTCTAAATCTGGCAACGATTATCCTTTCACTTATAGGTTCCCACTTCATAAGCGCAGAGTGTGCCTGAGCGCTTAGTAGGAAGCCAACTCCGCGATGCCGGGAGCGTGTTCACCTCGTAAACCAGAGTATAGCAGAACTTGTCCCGACGGCGTTCTGTGTTCTCCAAAGTTTGGCCAACGGACTTCACTCAGTCCCAGGATCTCAAGCTTCATGCGGCGTGCCTCATTGGCAAGTTGTGCCAATTTACCCTGCTGGGCTAGGGTTAAAACGTTCCATGTTCCTATTCGTGTCCGTTGTTTCGCGCTAAGAGTCGTCGCCGTAAAATCAGTCCGTATTCTTTCATTATCGAATTCTCGAACAAATTGATGTTTCGGGAACAGTAGGCTGTTGGCCCAAGGTTCCCTATCCACCGGGATGGGGCTGCCATCTTAGGTATAGCTTCCGGGGAATAGCATTTCATACTCAGCCGCTGGATGCCAGAACAGACGCTGTTGGAGCCGCACCTCCTTGGTGGACAGACGCTCGATCAGTCAGGTCAAATTTGTTTAAAGTCCTACCCAACACCAGGACTAGGCTAGTGCGCTTTGAGCGGCACACGGTCGCTTTGATAGGGCCTGCTTGGGGACACATGCAGCTTTTTATAGAAGTTCAACAGAGCCCACTGTAGAACCCCATCACATCCTAGGCAGACCCCACAGGACGCACCCTCTCACTCTAGCTGATGTCAGAAGGACAACAGTGCCCAGGCTGCACTACCAGCTAAGTACGCAACCCTTAGCTGGCGGTCAATTGTCATCGGAAGACCCTTCCCGGATGTCAACTCACCATTTCGCAGCCCGACCTGAGCGTTAGCGTCCCCGATAACAATTTTCACGTCATGCTTTGGGTATTCGCCATAGGCTTTATCAAGACACTCATAAACGTGTCCTTCACGTCGTCGGATTTATCGTTTGTCGGTGCGTAAACGTTGATTAGCTAATGGGTTTCCGCATCACTCGCTTCATCTGCTTGCTCATCACTACGAAACCAACTCCATGCTCTGCTTTTCCGCCGCCGCTGTGATAGATGTTATACTTGAATGCAGTGTCGGTCGTGGGGTCCACGGCTCAGGATTCACGTTCTCCGGTTCTAGGCCATCGGACTTCTTGAATAGCGGCCACGTTTACTCCAACCTTCTGCAGTTAACAGCCAGAAGGCTCACTCGTCCAGGTGCATTTAGGGTTCTGACATTCCATGTACCGAGTTTCCAATCATAGACCTTATTTCGTTGCCGGGTCGGTTGCCAAAAATAACGTTCTCTTTTTCTTCTATCTCCATTTTTCGTGGTATTTGAGCGGCTTTAGAAAACTACCTTACCGGAGTCGCGTTACCTACATCGCGCTGGTGGGGCTGCCACCTTAGGTATAGCTGACGCGATACAGCATTTCGTTGATCAGCCGCTGGGTACCAGGCAGACGCTGCGCTGTTTGAGTCGCACCTACTGGTGAACAGACGCTCGAGGACAGATGCTTAGAAGATGGTATGTTAAGCTAAAATGATATATTTTGAATTATCATTTTGATGACAATGAGTGAAGAACTATTTTCAGGAATTACAATTAAAGTTAATAAAGCCTCTCAGATAAAGCCTAGCAATACTTTGATAAAATTAAGAATACCCTATGTTTTAACAAAAGGAAAATTCTAGAATGAGATGTTTTCAAGTGTTGGTGTTTCATATGCGGTATAAAAATGCGAAACCTGAAAGAAAAGGTTATGAATAAAAGAAAGAAAAGAATCAACAATTGAAAATAAGGTTAAACACAAATAAATATTAATGTGCTAAACTCGAATGACAAGCCTTCGATTAAAATAAGGAAAAATTCAACAATGTTATATCAGGTAAAACATAAATGTGCAAAAGAATGGTTGATCAACACACGACGTTTTGCCTAATTTTTTCGACCTTCAACCTTTTGTCCAACAACCGCAATTTCTATCTTTTGTTCTTACGACCTTTTGTCTTTCGACCTTTTCACTTTCGACCCTTTGTTCTTCGTCCTTTTTAAGTTCGACCTTTTGTCCTTCGGCGTTTTTACTTTCGAATTTTTGTCCATCGACCTTTTGACTCAGATTTTTTGTTTCGACCTTTTGTCTCTTGGACCTTTTCTCCTTTCGACCTTTTGACCATCGACCTTTCGACCTTCGACCTTTTGGCCTTCAACCTTTTGACCTTCGACCTTTTTACCTTTGGGGATGCCGTTCAAACGCACCAACGGAGAAATCCAATTGTAAACCTTATTCTAGGCAATTACTTGCTTATTATTTTGCATAAGCAGCTAGAACTATGCCTCCTTCTTCTTCTTCTTCATATTGGCATTACATCCCCACACTGGAACAGAGCCGCCTCGCAGCTTAGTGTTCATTAAGCACTTCCACAGTTATTAACTGCGAGGTTTCTAAGCCAGGTTACCATTTTTGCATTCGTATATCATGAGGCTAACACGATGATACTTTTATGCCCAGGGAAGTCGAGACAATTTCCAATCCGAAATTGCCTAGATCGGCACCGGGAATGGAACCCAGCCACCCTCAGCGTAGTCTTGCTTTGTAGCTGTACGCCTTACCGCACGGCTCTGCCTTCTATATTATATTATTACGTCAAGACACATAATTACAATGATTGGATGCTTATTTTCGACGCAGCGTACATTGAAGTGTTTAATTTAGAAAGTGCGTCTGATACCGCTCCTCTCAATGACGATCAGATGTTGTGAATGCTCTCAAAACTCTCATGCAGCGTACACAAGATCAAGCAGTTTGACCAACATTGTCTCCACCTATCGTTTAGTCAAACATCCACAAAGTTTTATCAAAAGCGGCACGAACAATAATTTTTTCGACCAACAATATCACACACGAATGACCGAAGCACCAACTTGAGCACTAACCATCAAAAAGCACAGTCGCGATTCGCTAGTTGGGCCGCAACCTCGACCCAACTAATGAATTCGATTTTTTAGTTCTGCCAACTGACAGCCATTAAAACACGTGTATTTAGAATTGAACGTCACAAAATTTGTACCAAATTTTCAAAACGACTTATCTGTTTTTGTAAACAAAGATTCAAACGTCGATTTGACGAATCTCATAGCCCTCCCACGCAAACCAACACCATCAACAGGTAGCCGAAGTCTTCCCCTACGGGTTGATGGTATTGGTTTTGTGCGGCCTAGTTCTGCCGAACAAGCTATCGGGGTGTCCTGTCTTATCGCGCGTGCGACTCCGTTCGTTGTCCCACGAGGAAAGAGGCAAAGTCATGGCCTGTTATTTACTAGTCAGTGTTGGGAACCAAACCGTTATACGATATTTTCATATCTGTCATCAATGCACTCTAAAAGTGGATTGCCTAGTTCCTAATATATCTCACCCTCACATTCCCCTTCTTCTCTCACTAAAAAAGAGAGTTTGATCAATTGGTCTGCTTTAATTTAAATATTTTGTTAGAAAATAGCTGTACGGATTATGATCCTATGATTCGAAGTCCGTCCACGGTGGACGGATTTCGATTCAGGAGGTGTTGATTTTGCTCGTAATTTTATCATATTTTTCATTACTTTCAACGCAATACAGTGGAGCACACACAAAATAGAGGCCCTCGTGCAGTTCGATCAACGACGAACGTTCGATTTGCATTCGATTTGTATTTTCTAGAGACTTTTAGATATACTGAAGTGCTTAAATGTACGGGTTTCGATGCGCCACGGTAACCAGAGCACGACAAAGTGATAAACTGTCGAACTTTAAGTTTACCTATTGCATTCCCTGTGTCGCATCGGACCGAGTCAGACGCATTTAGTTTGGATCTCTCACGCGAGAGTTGCCAAATAAACGGCACCGAAGTTTCGCAAGGTGAATTCCTGGCGACCAGAAGGAAGCGGGCTGTAATTGGTAAATTACCAACCGGTAATCATTACAGCGCCGTGAATATCAGCATTCGGACAGAGCATCATCCATCCCCGTACGACGACGTTCGTAGGCACCTACAAAGGCAGAAACAAAACGGCTAAGTACCTATTCGCTTTGTATTGTTTGCATACGGTGGAGTTGGGTACACTTTTTTCTCGATAGAAAGAATCGGACAGTGCATTAGCCTGGTCCAAAAAAATATTTTTTTCTGAAATAAATTTATTTACGTTTTTTTTTATCTTTGATACATGGACGAAGTGAGTGGAGGCGAAACGCCTCCCAAAGACAATGTCGTTCGCACGCGATTTTACCAGGCCACATCACCTGGTCCCTGGGTTGTTTACTTTCGGCAGAAAGTGAAAAGTATTGATTTTTTAGGAATCAAACGTGACTTGACGCGTCGTTTTCCGAAAACTGATTTTCATCAGATCAATCGGAACAAACTACGTGTAACCGCACCTACATACCAGGATGCAAATGCTATCGCAAAAGACCAGAACTATAATGTGGAATATTTGGTTTACGTCCCCTCGCGGGAGGTCGAGATTGAAGGCGTAATTAACGCAGCGAGCCTGACTTGCAAGGATGTACTTGCAGGAAAAGGCCGTTTAAAGAATGCCCTGCAATCTACCGTGGATATTCTGGACTGCAAGGAATTGCATTCAGCAGCCATAGTAGATGGTAAAAAAGTATATTCGAAGTCAGGTTCGCTACGAGTAACGTTTGCCGGTTCGATACTCCCAAAATATGTAGATATCGAAAATATGTTGTTTCCGGTGCGTCTTTTTGTACCCAGAGTTTTCAATTGTACCAACTGCAAACAGTTGGGGCACACTGCCGAGTTTTGCGACAACAAGCCCCGTTGTGGCAAATGTTTTGAAAAGCATAGGGAGGAGTCCTGCCAACAACAAGTTACAAAGTGCGCTTATTGTGGCATGGACCCTCCCCATGGTTTGCAAGAATGCCCGGTGTACAAAAAGCGCACCCAAAAAGTTAAGCGCTCGTTAGTACAGCGCTCTAAACAGTCGTATGCAGAAATGGTGAAGTCGCAAGACACATCCGCAACTGCCAACGCAACGGCTGCTATTTCAGCTGCCGTTCAAGTAAGTGATTTTTATGATGTCATTTCCATAGACGAATCGGACTCTGACGTAGCCGATATGGATGATTCTGCGGAGGTACACGTACCCGAAAAGAGGAAGAAACTGTCTTCCCCGGGATTGCGCCGTAAGAAAACAAAAATCATCCCTAGAAGCTTGCCTAAATCTGATGGTAATGGGGGATTATTTAAAATTCCGAAGCAACCTGTCTATACTGCTCCTTTTGACCCATGTTGCAGTAAGACATTCCCGCAATTGCCTAAAACTGATGTTACAAAGAAACATCAGTCAAGGAATATCTCTGAGCAGAAAACTGCTACTCGCACTTCCAAGAAAAGAATCTCGTCCAAGCGAGGATTGATATCCTTTAAGGACCTTGTGGATCGTATTTTGAACTTATTCAATATTCCGAATTCATTGAGGCCAATCATTGACCTCTTTATTCCAACAGTAGAAAGTTATCTGAAGCAATTGATTGTTTCATGGCCCCTTCTTGCAGGACTTGTATCTTTCGATGGATAATACGGCCATACAAGATACAATCACTGTGCTGCAGTGGAACTGTCATAGTCTGAAAAATAGATTGGACGTGTTCAAGTTTTTAATTCGCAACTCCGATTGCGATGCATTTGCACTCTGTGAAACATGGCTTTCTTCTGAAGATGAAATCAACTTCCACGATTTTAATATTATTCGCCAGGGTCGGAATGATCATTATGGTGGCGTTCTCTTGGGAATCAAAAAATGTCACACTTTCTACAGAATTCCCATTCCGACTGTTAATGGTTTAGAAATCGTCGCTTGCCAAGTAAATGTAAAGAATAAAGATCTTTGCATAGCTTCAGTGTACATTCCTCCAAATGCCTCTCTTAATCGTCGGCATCTTTGGAGCGCAGTCTCTCTTCTCTCATCCCCAGTTTTAATACTGGGTGATATGAATGCACATGGTATTGCTTGGAGCGAAACTAGAGACGATAACAGAGCGCCTATTTTCTATGATTTGTGCGACGATTTCAACTTGAATATTTTGAACACAGGTGAAGTAACTCGAATAGGACCGAATGGTCAACAAAGCCGTATTGATCTGTCTTTATGTTCAAATTCACTATCATTAGATTGCACGTGGAAGGTAATCCAAGATCCCCATGGTAGTGACCACATGCCGATATTCACTACAATCAAAAGTGGCTATCAAAGATCAGAGCCAGTTAATGTTCCTTTCGACCTCACGAAGAACATTGATTGGCAAAAATTTGCATCGGCGGTAAAAACTGGTATTGAATCAACTGATATTCTTCCACCACTGGATGAGTATCGATTCCTTACCGAATTGATTCATAAAAGCGCACTAGAAGCTCAGAAACGACGTGTTCCAAGTACATCTGTCATAAGAAGACCAGCCACTCCTGGATGGGATGATGAATGTACTAAGTTGTATTCTGAGAAATCTGATGCTTTCAAGGCTTTCCGTAAACACGGAAGGTCTGAGCTTTTCGAAGAGTATTTGAGGCTTGAAAGAAAGCTCAAAAATCTTCTCAAGGCTAAAAAACGTAGCTACTGGCGACGTTTTGTCGAGGGACTATCGCGAGAAACCTCAATGACAACACTTTGGAAAACGGCCCGCAATATGCGGAACCGTATCTCCACCAACGAGAGTGAAGAATACTCCAATCGATGGATATTCAACTTCGCAAAAAAGGTCTGCCCAGATTCCGTACCAGCAGAACCGCTATTTCGAGAATCAGTCACTGATCGCGGTTCTTTGGGTGGACCATTCTCAATGCTGGAACTTTCCATGTCTCTTCTTTCATCGAATAACTCTTCCCCGGGATGCGATAACATTAAATTCAACCTTCTGAAAACCTCCTGATATCGCTAAAAGACGATTACTTGACCTGTACAACTGTTTCATGGAGTACAACATTGTGCCACCAGAATGGCGACAGGTGAAAGTAATAGCTATTCAAAAGCCTGGGAAACCAGCCTCTAATCACAATTCATACCGACCGATTGCCATGCTATCATGCATGAGAAAGTTATTGGAAAAAATGATCCTTTCAAGAGTCGACCATTGGGTCGAACAAAATGCATTACTCTCAAATACTCAGTTTGGTTTTCGAAAAGGTAAAGGAACAAACGATTGTCTAGCGTTGCTCTCTTCAGATATTCAGCTGGCCTATGCGCACAAGGAGCAATTGGCTTCAGTATTCTTGGATATTAAGGGCGCTTTTGATTCAGTTTCCATAGAAGCACTGTCAGACAATCTGCACAGTAATGGATTACCCGTTATTTTAAATAATTTCTTGTACAATTTGTTGTCAGTAAAACAAATGAACTTCACACTCGGCACTCTGACAACTTCCAGAACTAGTTACATGGGCCTTCCCCAAGGTTCGTGTTTAAGTCCCTTGCTTTATAATTTTTATGTTAAAGATATTGACAATTGTTTGGAAAGACAATGCATGCAACGATGTTGTGATCTCTCAGAGGTCCATGTGAAAATGTCCGGCAAGCACCAATGCAAAGTTCCCTAGATAATCTGACTATTTGGGCCAGACATTTAGGGATCGAGTTTTCACCGCAAAAAACTCAATTGGTTGTGTTTACTAGAGAGCGGAATCCTGCTCAACTGAAACTAAAGCTGTTGAATGATGACATCAACCAATCTTCATCTTCTAAATACCTTGGGGTCTGGTTTGATTCCAAGTGTACCTGGAAAACCCATATTGATTATTTGATAGATAAATGCCGGAAAAGGATACATTTTCTACGTTCTATATCCGGAACGTGGTGGGGTGCTCACCCGGAAGACCTCATCAAACTCTATAGAACGACTATTCTCTCTGTTTTAGAGTACGGCTCTTTCTGCTTCCTCTCAGCAGCTGATTGCCACCTAATTAAATTGGAACGTATTCAATATCGTTGTTTGCGTATTGCTCTCGGCTGTATGCATTCAACGCATAACATGAGCCTGGAGGTGCTTGCTGGAGTCACTCCTTTAAAGCACCGTTACTGGGAACTCTCACTTAGAATACTGATCAAATGTGGGACAAGTAACACACTTGTCTTAGAAAATTTCGATAATATCCTTGAACTGATTCGTCAGTCAAGACTCCTGAGGGTCTACCTCAACTACATATCGACAGATCTTTGTCTTCCATGTTATAATCCACCTCGAGTTAACTTCATCAACGACAGTTCCTCCATTGAATACGATCTGTCCATGAAACATGCAATTCAAGGAATACCAGATCATCTTCGACAAATATCTATCCCTTCCATTTTTTCTGAAAAATATTAACATGTCAATTGCAATAACAGATATTTCACTGATGGTTCTCGCATTAACGGATCCACTGGCTTCGGTGTTTTCAACGTAAATTCAACCACCTTCCGAAAACTTCAAGAACCGTGTTCGGTTTATGTTGCTGAGCTGGCAGCAATTAATTTCGCTTTGGGGATAATTTCCGATCAGCCCGTAGACCATTATTTCATCTTCTCGGATAGTCTTAGTTCTATCGAGGCACTCCGGTCGATGAAACCTGTTAAGCACGCATCTTACTTTCTTACAACTATAAGAGAGCAGATGCGTGATTTGGTCGAAAGATCATTCAAGATTACCTTTGTATGGGTCCCATCCCATTGCCTAATCTATGGCAATGAGAAGGCGGACTCGCTAGCAAAGGTGGGCGCACAGGAAGGTGAAGTTTATGATAGACAAATCTCGAATAACGAGTTTTTCCCATTAGTCCGTCAGAGTACTCTTCAAAATTGGCAAATGATTTGGTCACACAATGAACTTGGACGGTGGCTATTTTCCATAGTTCCTAAAGTTTTTGCGCGAGCGTGGTTCAGAGGTGAGGACTTAAGTCGAGGCTTCATTCGCACGATGTCGAGGCTTATGTCCAATCACTATTCACTAAACACACATCTCTACAGAATAAACCTGGTCGATAGCAACCTATGTAGGTGCGGAGCCGGTTACGATGACATCGATCACGTAGTTTGGTATTGCTCGGAAAATGACGCGTCCAGAGAGCAACTATTGGATACCCTTGTGGCCCGAGGTAAACAACCCTTCCGGGATATAAGAGGTGTTTTGGGAGATCGCGATGTGATATATATGCAGGCCATCTATGCCTTCCTTTGCTTGGCTGACATCAAAGTTTAATGCCTATATTCTTCTCTTTCTCAGTTTTTTTTTCTTGTCCGATTCTGTTTCTCTGTACCATGTACCATGAAGCTCTGGCCATCCGGAAGATGCTCCCTGACGAACCAAAATCGAGCACGACGCCACGCAAAATCGTTTTCAACGTTCAACGTCAAACGCCCGGATGAGCAGCTGAAATAACCTAAACCCAAATCCCTACCCCGTCCGTCCTGTATTAAGTTTTTTAACCTTGAGTCGCCACGAGTATTATGGTATATGTCCCCTCCCAACTAACTGTTAAGATAAGATGATATACCATGTAAAATATCATACTTGAGAATTGCGGCGCCGCAAAGTGTCACACACGACTGAGCCTACCAAATAAATGAAATGGTAAAAAAAAAAAAAGTTTACCTATTGCGCATAAAAATGTCAACAAGCCGGGTTGCAACCGTTTTTGACATTTCGATTGGAAACAAGATGGCAGCTGCACTTACTTTTAAATCTAGTATTTCTTATATCAGCCCTTTAATTCCAAGTTTTCGTGATGCCCGATGAGAAAACAAAATCCGTTGATGTTTGGAATGTGAAACAAACTTGTGTCCGAAAGTATTTTGTATTCGGTCTACCCAGCTAACTTTAAAAGCGGCTAAAGCACTTACTTAGCCAAAAATAGCCTTCTTCAGCTAAAAAACTAACTTGTTCAACTCAAATTGCTTGTTGGGTACGGCTTAACCAGAGAACACCTAACTAACAAGAGATTAACGAGTGAACTTCAACAATATTGCTACGTTTTGACAGGGCAAGTGAATTGAACAACTCAGTTGAATTCAATTGACTTGCCAAAAGTTGAACATGTTCAACTTTCTTTTCGTTCAAGTGAATTGAATTAAGGTGTTTACACGTTCAGTTCGCGTTCGATTCAAGCGACTTGCTCAATTCACTTGCCTTGTCTAAACGTAGCATATCTGAAGCTTCGATGTTCTGCGCACAACGGACTTATTAACTACAAGTTGAGCGTACCCGACCCGTACCCGAACGCACAAATCTACCAAATTGAGGTGAACGTGCCCCTGGAGCCGACGTTCTGATTCTGACCCGACCTCGCTCGGGGTTTCAGGTATTATTTGGCATTAAATTGTCAATTGTTGAGCTTAATGCAGCACCGTACTCTAGATCATTTTTGTGCGATCGTGTTGGGTTTTCTCCTGAATCGCCTCAAAATTGCATTTTGACAATTTTCCAACTTTCCTTGTCAAATTGATCAACTCTTAGTATGTACAAACGCAGTTGATCCCAAGACAAATTGATTAGTGATGAAATCTTGCAAATCGGTCCATTCATTCGTGAGTTATGTTGCCTCAAAGGAAATGATAACTCATTTTTATTTTATAAGATTTTGAGTTGAATGAATACAAATGGTTTCCACAGGAGGGTGAAACGCCTGACATCTGTGGAACAATGTCATTCTACTCAACATTATTTTAGATACCAGCTTTCTGGGTGCTATACCCTAATTCAACTGCTCATTTTGGGCCATTGGCTCGTATGTAGTAAGTGCTAATTTATCGGCATTTAACATTTCCAGGCAAAAACATGCAATTAGTTAATTTTGTTCGAGCCTTTTGTGTTTATTATATCTTATGTCGAATAATAGCAAGACGCCTTCGAAGCTTCAGATAAATTAATTAATTTATCGAAACAGGAACAAAAACATTGGACGCTATTTTGAATGAATGATGGATAGACAAATTAGCCACCTCTCTCTAGGGTTTCCATAACCAATGAAAATAGTTCTTCCTACTATTTAACAAAAGAGGTTTCAACTACACATTACCATATTTTTAAGAGAATATTTTCGCTTGGTGCTGCACTTGGTAGTAATAATTTGGCTGAAAACAAAAACACTAATTGTTCGTCATTTTGTTTTTGCATGTATATACAAATTATTCATTGATTTTCATCACCGATCGAGAGAATTTCTTTTGAATGGTTTTCACTAAAACTTTTTTTTTACCGGCTGTATCATCCTACTGGCATCGCCTATCCTTCCAATGGGAACGCATGTTGGCTAACATCTCTGGCGTTCAGCGTCCCGGGGCTCCACTGACAACATAAAGTTTGTTAACATCATTCCGGGTCTTATTTTCTAGGATGAAGTAATTATTGTACATAGAGCGTTTTGATCGAATTTATTACTTTTATCATATTATATATTATGTATTTCATGGCAATATGTTTGATTCCCAATCTTCAAACCATCTTTCAATACCACCCTTTTGGTACAGTTTGAAACAAATTGAATTTTCGGTAATAAAAGTATTAGAAATTTTCGCCTATAGCAAAATAACATCGCGTATTTTATGCTGGAACCAGAAGCATAGCAGTGTAGGTGATTTGTTTTTACCGATCAAAACGTTTTCTATATTTTGCGAATGGTTTTTATTACCATACAAAATATTTTTTTTTTTCGGTTTTAATTACCGTTCAGGAGGTCTTCGTCCCCGATTAAGGAGTTAATGCCGCATGTATGGTTTTCACTATACAGTTCTAAATGTGTCATTACTGGTTTTCCTTACCTCCCGTATAGTTTTCATTAATTTTTTCTATTAATGTTTCTATTCTTTTTTTTTCATTTTTCAATACCGATTAAGACGTTTTCCTTACCTCCTGAATGGTTTTCATTATCGATCAAGAGGTTTTTCTTACCTCCCGAATGGTTTTCATTACCATTCTCCTGAATGGTTTTCATAACTACTTTTTTTCACCGGTTTTCATTACCATTTGAAATGTTTTTTTTTTCATCGGTTTTCATTACCGATGAGAAGGTTTTCCTTACCTCCCATAAGGTTTCATTACCATTCAACATGATGTTTTTTAAAATTCGGTTTTCATTACCAAAAATTAAAAAAAAATCATTCTCGTGTCACTTTTTCTCTATTCCACAAGCATCTTACCTATTACCTATTCCGCTTTCCACTCGTATCGAATAGCTTAATCCACAATTTTTGGCTTATACTCTACAAATTGGTACAACCAATAATTAAACTGGCAGGATCGCCAATGTTAATATGCTAACATTATAGTTCGTTATTTGCGCTCCGAATTGCTATGGCTGGTCGGAACGCGTCGCTTGCACTGACTGACTGCTGATGCCGGGTCGGGCGATGCCGGCCGGCGACATGGTTATCCTCGGCTTGCTCGCGATCGACATGCGACAGTCAGTGATACCAACAGAATAAAGCTGAGTTTGTGTTGTATCCACATGGGTAATGAAACTGATGTAATAAGACTGGTATGCACCTCACACAAGTCCAAACCGATGAGCAAATCATTCATTTCGACGCTTCTCACAGCATCTTCGATATCACAAGTCGAATCCGATGGACAAATCATTCAATCCGACGCTCTTCCAGAGCGTCTTCGACATCACAAATCGAAGCCGATGAGCAGATCATTTAATCCGACGCTCTTCCAGAGCGTCTTCGACACTACAAGTCGAAACCGATGAGCAAATTTATCAACCTGACGCTCTTCCAGAGCGTTTTCGACATCACAAGTCGAATCCGATGTGCAAATCATTTAATCCGACGCTTTTCTGGAGCGTCTTCGGCACTACAAGTCGAAACCGACGAGCAAATTTATCAATCCGACGCTCTTCCATAGCGTCTTCGACACTATGTCCTGTCCTGTCTTATCGCGCGTACGACTCCGTTCGTTGTCTCTCGAGGAAAGAGGCAAAGTCATGGCCTGCTATTTACTAGTCAGTGTTGGCAACCAAACCGTTATACGATATTTTCATATCTGTCATCAATTCACTCTAAAAGTTCACTATAAATTCCTAATATATCTCACCCTCAAAGGAGTGCTCTGAGATTTGTTGAATCGACGTTTGAATCTTTGTTTACATAAGCAGATAAGTCGTTTTGAAAATTTGGTATTGAAATGATGTCCAGTAACGCCAAACCCAATTTTCCGTCTTCACTTTGAATTTTGACAGTGGGATTTTAATACTAAGGCATTTTATGAGACAGATCGAAACAGCTGTTTTTCTCAAGTTTATCTACTTTGACAATTAGTGGGAGCCCGTTTGTTTGGTAATTTCGCGCCGAACATTCCGATGGGTCCCATCATCAATTCTGTCTGTTTTACTTTTTGTCTACCAGGGTTTTAGAACATAGTTTTTCATATGGTTCTTAAAATGTATCGTTGGATAATTCATACCATTGCATTCTAAGCATGAAATGCTGAAAAAAACACTAATGAAAAGTAAAACGTTACAAACATTATTTTGTGTTCGGACCTAACGGAATGTTCACGCAGAATCATACCAAAACAAAACATTAGAAGTAAATAAACGGGCCACCGCGAAACGTCTCATAAAACGCCTTCTTGGGTCACTTTTTTGTTGGGCATCCGCTGATTGGGCCATTGAAAGTATAAAATCCCAACCAGCGAATCAAGACTGTATATGCTATTTTCAGATCTAAGTGTTTGAGTATGAACTAAATATTTCAGTACTCAATTTTTGATTCCGGGAAGACTGAACGAAGATTTGATGACACTCCAAAGCTAACTGGAGACCCAATTAATTTAAATAAGCATTATCAGTTGCTGGGAAGCTTAATGAATGATTGGTAATTCGTTGAAAACGATGCAAATTAATCGAAAGTTTTTGTAAATAGCTTATAATGAGTGCTTTTGTAGGAGGATTATTTCAAAAAGGGAACAATCGTTGCTTCCAGGTTCATTATCAACAATGAAAATTCCCATGGGTTGGAACTAATTTGCTACCATTCAATCCGTTTCACTCGCCCACGATTCCCCCGTTACTTGAAACATCGGACATCATCAATATATGTTTATAGTTCCTGCAACGATTCGCGATTCCTTTATAGGGTGTTCCATAAAATGGCATGATGCATGGTATTAAGAGAGTGATCTTCAGTCAATGTATTTTTTTAAAAATCTAAAAAAATGCGTTAGATAACTAAGCAATATTGCTGAACTATGCTTTAGCAAATAATTCAAATTCCAATATCCAATATCTAATAATGACTCATTCGGTACACTTTAATCTAACCTCCGCAATTGTAGCACCCTTTTGTGCATGTGAGTAGTAATAATAACTGATGGTGCGAAATCGCTACATTATTCTGGTCGTGTAACAAGTGCACCAAGGGCATCATCATCGCCATCATCATTACGGTGATGGGTTTCAGAGGACCTGCCTCGGCGGCGACGACGACGACGACGGCATCGCCGATGGCGAGCGGAAGTAACCCATTGGGGACCCATCCCCATCATTAATAGCCACCGAGAGCGGGAATTCACACCGGTGTCAGTCATTTGTAGTTCGACTTCCCCTTCGTCGTAGGTTTGGTTGGAATAGTAAGGGGGACGGCATGGTTATTGGGGTGGAAGAATGAGTTCCAGCGTTGAATTTAATAAGACTGTAATTACGGTGCATTCCCTCCGGGAAGTTGACACTATTAACTGGCTGGCTGGCTGTCCCGACACGCTGCAGAAGTGCATGGGAAGGGCGATGGGGACCATAACAACAGTCGGTTGCTACCAGTAATGGAGCAGTGCAGCGTGTGGCTGTAGTGTTCTCCGAGGGAAAAGATGGCTCATAAAGGAAGAATCGTCTCAAAAAGGGATTAATTAGGAACGGTTATGACTAGTTGAAGTGCACTCCATAGAATTATAAAGTTCAGATACCGAAAATGGCAAAAGGGCCAAATGATTTCGTTGAATTATTTTAGTGCAATGTGCAACCAAAGAAGATTTTCAACGAGGCAGCAATGTTCGTGTCAGATTAGAGTGTTGTATTTGGCATCTCGATAACCAACTATGGCAGTTGAAAATACAAATATACACACCTTGTGGAAAATGGTGAAAGATCGAATGTTGCATGATATAATAGCCATTAGTTAGCATTTCGAGCAAAGGCGTAGGATCGCTAATCCGAAGATGGCGAGTTCGATTCTAGGTCTGGTCTAGAATGTTTTCGGGTGGGAAACATTCTCGACTCCCTGGGCACACAAGATACTTGCACATACTGATGCAAATGCCGTTAGTAAAAAACTTACAAAACTGTATACATTTTTTTAAATCACCCAGTCACGTATTAACAAATTAATCGCAGCAACCCACCGCACCGGTCATAATACTGGTGGGCTTGTCATAATACGTTAGCAGTGGCGTAGCCAGATAATTGGTCTGGGGGGAGGTGGTTTTCTGAACATTTTTTTTTTTTCGAAAAAAAATTTTCTTTTAAAAATTTTGTCTCTGGGGGCGGGGTTTATTTCCAAAACCACCCCCGTGGATACGCCATTGTACGTTAGAAACATAAACATTATTGGAAATTCTTTGAATTGGTAATGTTTCTTTAAAATAGTTAATCATTTTCTCTCTCTCGCACCAATAGTTGCGGTAGTGTTCCAATAGTCAGTCACAAATAAAATCTATGGGATTAGCAACTAAACACGAATAACAAAATACCGCTACTATTGGAACACTGCACCAATAATTGGAGGATATATTTCATAATGGCGTTAATGAGCTTTCGGATGCACTCTCAAGGTAAGATAAATGAAGTTAGATGAGGCGTAATCGACCAATTAGTGTAGGATCGTTGCTCCACTATTGGGTCATTTACCCTAACTAGTATTTGGAGGATCGTATGTTAGTGCTGCGCGTCGTTTCGGTCGTCCAAATTACAACTCTCCACACTCCACAGTTTACATATGCTACCGGGCATGCATGGTGATGAGTGTTCACGCTCGGTTCTTAGACACTTCGCACGATCCGGTATCTTTGTGCGGTCGAGAAGTACCTAAATCAATTGATGTGCGTTTGGTCGTGTTCCTGCTCGGTGTTTAGGCAGTTAGGTCGTTTTGCTTTGTGTGAACAAATAATAGTTAGTTAAAATCATTGTGATTAATTGACAGGGTCACATCACTTATCAGAGTGAAACCAGATCCAACGATGTCTACCGACTAGCTGATTATCCTTTCTGTGTTTTTTTTTTGGATGCACAGGAAAACACGGTCGTGAAATAGCAAAATCAACCTAATAATTTTCTTTCCCTCTTCCTATCATTTTTTTTTCCTGAGCAAGGGTAAACGGAAATCTGCATCCAGACAGGATGAGGAGGTTAACTCAGGTAGTGTGGGGATGGGTGTGTCATGTAACTCTTACCCGACCCACTAAAACCAAAACTCTTTCGCCAGTCTGTACCCCCGGCCCGCAATTAAGCAATACATCAGGGGGGGGGACTATTGAGAACGCTCACGCCTATGCTAACGCACTTGACGTTAATACACACAACATCGACTTCAAGGGTGGTAACTTCTCCACTCGTCGATCGCAAGCTATGATAGTAACCTAGCGGTCCGTATCATAATCTCACGTTCAAGACGCCACCACCGCTGCAGTTTCGACATAATCTGTTGAGATGCTGTGTTCACCGCATTCCATATAACTTCCTCCCGGCACATCCTCTCGACGAGGTTGTCCGGGGTTGTATCCATACCGCTAACAAGCAGCATGGCATTGCGTTCTACCTCGAATCGCGGGCATGCGAACATCACATGCTCTGCCGACTCTACCTTCCCTACACATTCTGGACACTCCGCAGAATCTGCGAAGCCAAACCTGTGTAGGATTTTTTTAAAGCAACCATGTTCAGACAACACCTGTGTTAGGTGGAAGTTGACTTGACCATGTTTCCTATCAATCCAGTTGGATACATCCGGAATTAGTCTGTGGGTCCAACGACCTTTGATTGCGGTGTCCTATGCTCTTCGCCATTTAAGCAACGAGGCTGCTCTCTTGACACGTCGCACTTGCACCGAGTCCCTTTCGTTGTAGCACTCCACATCTCCCTCTAGGAGTATGTCAATCGGCATCATCCCAGCTATAACGCACACCGCCTCATATGATATGGTGTGATATGCGCTCACGACACGTAGGCTCATCAGCCGGTGTACTCTGATCATTTTCTTTATATTGTACTCGGCCTTTAGTGCTACGGCTCCTGCCGGCACGCCATAACGGATGATAGACAATGCTACGCCCGCTATCAACCTACGCACTTGACTATGCACCGCCGATCTGTTGGACATCATTCGTGATAAAGATTTTATCGCCAATGAAGCCCGCTGACATGCATAATCGACGTGGCTCGTGAAATTGAGCTTATCATCGATCATCACGCCCAGATGCTTAAGAGACCTCACAAAGTTAACTGTGCAGGTCCCTACTCGTCAGGGTTACTGGAAATCGCATCAAGTATCTCGCATTCACTCATACTTTGCGAACGGAATCGCAAAAGAACGATAAATGATGCATCCCGAATGAACCGCACAAAATACATCTTCCCAAAGCTGACGAGTGAATCCTGTATGCATATGTTTCGTATTTATTCGTACTGCATTAGCTTCGGGTTTGATTCATCACCAGGTGGTGAGTGACTCCGGTGTGTGCAAAAGAGTTGTACTGTTCGTACTGCTTTTGCATCGGCCTCGATTTATCTCCAGCAGAATTTGGAGATTAGCGATCGGATGCGATGATGAATGGCGATGAGTGGTGATGATGATAGAAAAATTGAATCATCGCTGTCCGCCGGCAAACATTGCAACGGACAGCAAGCGATGCGGGTGGAGAATAATATACCTACCTAGGTATGGGAGGTATGGAGCGAGGTTCAAATGATATCGCTGCTCGTCGTAGTTTACCATAGATTACTGATAGCATGACAAATTGAACATTATTTAATTATTGCTATATGCCTACGTGTTTATGTAAGTTTCTATTGATATTGTTATGCGGATATATTTAATACTGGTAAACATGGCTTAGCATTTCTTATGAAGAACAAAAACAGAGTGTGCTATGCATCATCTTACCACATTGGTTTATGTGATTAGCACTGTTCAAAGAATTTATTCATTATAATGCATTGAAGAAGTTATGAATTGGGGTAAAACATTACCCAAGATTTCAACGTGATAGCAAAAATTCATTTTCCAATAGGTTTTCGATATGTTGGCATCAAACGGAAGTCTTAGATTTCTAAAATAGGGCGCGGAGTGCTTCTTCCAATTTGTCTTCAGGGAACCTGTACTAAAACGGTGGTGCTGTTTGAAAGAGATGGCGCCACAACATTTAAGGTTAAATAATTTCCTTGTTTGGACAAATCACCCATTCTCACCATGCGTAGTTCTCACCAACTACGCATCTTATCGATATAAAATACGGATAAAAAATGCTTGGAATATTTAATAGGTTTCAGTTCAAAACAGTAAAAGAGCTTTCATTATGTCTCCATACTAAACTATAGTTATTTACTTTAAATTTCTTCAAGGCTGTTCTCCACCTCGTGTGTGTGGAAGGAACATAGAAAATCTACTACATATATTGAACAGCAGATACAGCTAGTGTTTATGCTGAAGCTGAAACACATTGATACAAATACGCAACAACATAACACCATCTGTCACCTGGTAATGTATATTTGCAGTTATACCATCATGTGTAGTAGGCCTCAGCAGAATTTTAACTAGAATGCAACTGACGACGCTCTATAGTGACAGTCTTATGAGACATTCAATGACCTCAAAGACTTTTTTACTCAAGTCAAATGTCGGTAGCGAACCAACATGTATTCCTCAAATAACTTAACCTGCATTCAACAAAATGATTTCCGCTCATTTTTTGAGGCGGAACAGGACAATTTTTTGAGGCAGTCTTCACAGAACCAAAAATACATTTGGTTTGTAAGAACAGATAAGAACCATTATTATGGAAGTAAGTTTAGTCTGCAATTCAATCATTTAACGGCGCTAGTGTATATGCACTGATGGAGCTAGGGCGTGATGGGGCACGTGACCCACCAAATTGAATGTTTATTCTGAAATTTGATTATATACGCAATTTTGATAATATTTCCGAAGAAATGTCTTAAAAAATTGGTAAAAAAAAAATCTCCAAATTATTTTCTGAAGAAATTCCTGTAATTTCCAAGAAATTTCTGGAACAATTCATCAAGAAGTTTTCTGGAGTTTCACCAAATACAAATACTAAATTAATTGAAAGAATCCAAAAGCATTTATAAAGAAATTTCAGAAAGGATTCCTAAATAAATTTTCTTCGAAACTCCTATACTGCCCCACTCACATAACAATAAAATTTCACTTTTCATCACTTTTGAGTTAACCCAACCCGGGCAGAAGCCATGAACAGAATAATAAAACATGATGTGGACTTATTTGATATGAGAAATAAAAGAACAGGCAAATATATAAAAAAAAATACACCGAAATATCATTAAAATATCAAGATATGCTATGAATAAGAACCTATAAGAACTAATGGCACATGATATTGATCACTTATTACAAATAGCATATCTTGGTCTTCTCATGATATTTTAGTGCAAAATATTGATATTATCGTCTGATCTTTTATCTCTTATATCAATCAAGTCCATATCTTATTGTGCTATCCTATCAACATTTGATATTATCGAACTATTATCGTCTACTCGGGAATGGATAGTGATGATCTTGTATGTCCAAACATACAAAGTCATGTGCGTTCAATATTGAAAGTACTCGCATAATAGTTCCATTAAGAATTTGAACAACCTGACTGCACAGAACCAAACACTGTTTAACCCTAACTAAATTGTTTCACGGTAATCTATCGAATGATGAACTACTCAGCAAAATTTTAACAACATCTAATGTAAATAGAGTTTCCATTTCCCGGCGATTTTCGTTGTCCCGGGATTCGGGATGAATTTGTTCGTATATCCCGGGAAATCCCGGGATCCCGGGATTTTACGATGTTTCCTTAGAAAACTTATTTTTTGAACCGTCTAAGACGAATTAAGTACTCTCCATTTAATTCCACCAGTTAATTTTCGTTATCTCTGCAGATACGTATTTCGACCACAACTGTGTGGTCGTCTTCAGTGTCTCGTACTTGACTCGACTTGTACGACGAAATACGTATCTGCAAAGATAACGAAAATTAACTGGTGGAATTAAATGGAGAGTACTTTATTCGTCTTAGATGGTTGAATACATTCCACTAAAAGAGCTTTATATATTCCCCTTATTTTTTTGATTTAAAAACGATTTTATTCAATGTTCAGAGGTAAAGTTCATATTTTAGAAAGGCCAGATAATACAGATGTCAAATTGGAACTCAATTCAATTCTAATTTTAATCGATTCTTTCGAAAAATAAAACGACTTCAAGAAGCAAATAATATTCACGTTTTTCTCGGAAGGTAGAGTACCCTTTTGGAATATATGATCGCCGAGTCCGAGAAGAAGGGTTCGCTGGCGGTTGAAGTCGGCTTGACTGTTTGCATTGTTTTGAATATGCATCGGGTTTAGACAGTTGCTGGTATTGCATTTAATACCCTAGTGACGAAAGATGGAAGATGCGCAGTAGAATCGTACTGGGCCCATAACCTATTGGAGATATGAGACCCCTCTCACAAAGAAAACACAATACTAGAGTATCCTCCAACCCATGACAGGCTACTAATTGATACTTTTGCCAAGATCTGCAGCTCTTTCTAATCTTGAACAGATCGCTTCCTAATCTTGATGTTAATCGTGATTTTTTGTTATCGCCGATAAAGTTAATTGTGTTCAACGTAATCGCTTGTTGCGATAAAGATGAATCAACTCAATTATTATCGGAGTTCGATGATTTAACGTAAGTTTACTCGATAATTTAACGATGATGGGGTTAATAGACTACGCGATAGGTATACAATTTTGACAGAAGCCGAGAATTGGACAAATTGATTGCAACCTGTGGACCAGAGTTGATTTTGATCGAAGCGATACACCAAAATATTAGGCAGAGCATGGAAAGTTTGTTGTACGAACGTCGATTGGAAGGACATGAATTGGATCAAGAATTGTTTTGGAGGCAAGAAGCTCTGGAAGACTGGGTAAAAAGCAGGCGCCAAATAGATGAAACTGATATTGTACTGTAGATACTTGTCGTTTAATTAATAGAGAGCTGTAGCTGCTGGAAAAAGTATCAGACGTAGCCCTCCATTTAGTGGTATAGGGGAATCTAATATTTTTTGTGAGGGTGTCTCCGATATTTTCATGTCGGTCCCTCTTTTATTAATTTAATAATAAGATGATATCGATTATGCATCACAACAACTTTGGCTCCGTACACATGCCTGAGGCTACCAAATAAACGAACTTGGAAAAAAATTCATATCTGGGAGGTACAAAAATATGATATGAGTTTATCACCTAAGTTGGTTTACGCGTTCAAAACAAATAACTTTTGTAAGAAGAAAAATTACACTATTTGCGAACCGGAAATAAAACAGTATTGTTTGTCCCGGGTATCTCGGGATTTTCGGGATTTCAAAAATAATATCCCGGGAATCGGGAAATCCCGAATTTTCCTAAATCCCGGGATTTTTTGTCCCGGGATGTCCCGGGATGGAAACTCTAAATGTAAAACATCATTATTAGATTTTTTGAAACTTTATATGAAACATGCGATTTGAAACATCAATGGCTATTATATCTGTATGCGACAAAAACGGCATGAGACTGGCATATATGGGGGAAGTATATTAATTTCATAGGATCATTCCGTGCCGATAGTTCGAACGAGCCAGACGTGTGTGCTGTGTCTCATCGCGGATTGTGTTCGGTAGTGAAAAGGCTATTGTGTTGTGCTCCTACCTACGGATCCAAGGCGATCGCTGTCGGCGAGTGAAGTAGCTGCTTCTGGCGACGCCAGTGAAGCAGGCTATTGTTACTGCTGCTACCTACAGCAGCAGGGGCAGATAAGTGGCAAAACTTTTTATTGTTCTCCCTTCTGTTTGATACAGAGTGGGACTGCTTAGAATTAATCAAATTAGTTTTTTTAAGTTTTTTTTCTAATTTGCTATTAGTTTTAAGTTAGTATAAGCAAAATTATCCTTCCACCTTGCGGGGTGAGAATGGAGGCGGAGACTGGAGAAGGCAGTGTGCCTGCTAAAGATGGAGGGCGCACTCGATTGTACCATGCGGCTTCGCCGGTTGTTTACTTTCGGCAGAAAGTAAAAAGCCTAGATTTTCTCGGCATTAAACGAGATTTGACGCGTCGTTTTCCGAAGCTTGATTTTAGCCAGATCAACAGGAACAAACTACGCATCACCGCACCTACATACCAGGTGGCGAATGAAATTGCTGGCGACAGGGCGTACAATGTTGAATATATGGTTTATGTCCCTCGCGGGAGGTCGAAATTGAAGGTGTGATCAACGCAGCGAGCCTGACTTGCAAGGATGTACTTGCGGGAAAAGGCCGCCTAAAGAATGCAATGGAGTCTACCGTGGATATTCTGGACTGCAAGGAATTGCATTCAGCAGCCACGGTAGATGGAAAGAAGGTATATTCCAAGTCAGGTTCGCTTCGGGTGACGTTCGCCGGTTCGATGCTCCCAAAATATGTTGATATTGAAAACATGCTATTTCCGGTGCGTCTTTTGTGCCAAGGGTATTTAATTGTACCAATTTCAAACAACTTGGTCACACTGCCGAGTTTTGTGACAACAAACCACGTTGTGGCAAATGTTCTGAAAGGCATAGGGAGGAGTCCTGCCAGCAACAGGCAACAAAATGTGCTTATTGTGGTTTGAATCCTCCCCATGGTTTGCAGGAATGCCCGGTGTACAAAAAGCGCACCCAAAAAGTGAAGCGCTCGTTGGTACAGCGCTCCAAGCAGTCGTATGCGGAAATGGTTAAGTCGCAAGACACATCCGCCACAGCCACTGCATCGACTGCTATTTCAGCCACCGTTCGTGTAAGTGATTATTATGATTCCATATCCATTGATGAATTGGACTCTGACGCAGCCGATATGGATGATCCTGCGGAGGTACACGTGCCCGAAAAGAGGAAGCAACCGTCTTCCCGGGATCGCGCCGCAAGAGAACAAAATCATCCATAAAAGCTTGGCAAAATCTGAAGGTAATGGGGTTTATTTAAAATCCTGAAGCAATCTGTCCCTACTGCTTCTTTTGATCCTAGTTGCAGTAAGGCATTCCTGCCATTGTTAAAATCCGATGTTTCGAAGAAACATCCGGCTAGGAGAATCAACGAAAGAAAAAAGTAATTCGCACTTCTAGTAAAAAGTATTCCGTCCAAGCGAGGATTGATCTCCTTTAAGGACCTTGTGGACCGTTTTTGAATTTATTTAATATTCCGAATTCATTGAGGCCTATCATTGACCTTTTTATACCAACAGTGGAAAGTTATCTGAAGCAATTGACTGTTTCATGGCCCTTCTTGCAGGAATTGTATCTTTCGATGGATAATACGGCCAATACCCAAGATACAATCACTGTGCTGCAGTGGAACTGTCATAGTCTGAAAAATAAATTAGACGTGTTCAAGTTTTTGATTCGCAATTCCGATTGCGATGTATTTGCACTCTGTGAAACATGGCTTTCTTCTGAAGATGAAATCAACTTCCACGATTTTAATATTATTCGCCAAGATCGGAATGATCATTATGGTGGCGTTCTTTTGGGGATCAAAAATGCTACTCCTTCTACAGAATTCCCATTCCGACTGTTCCCGGCTTAGAAATCGTCGCATGCCAAGTAAATGTGAAGAAAAAAGATCTTTGCATAGCATCAGTGTACATTCCTCCAAATGCCTCTATTAATCGTCGACATTTTTGGAGCGCAGTCTCCCTCCTATCATCTCCAGTATTGATATTGGGTGATATGAACGCACATGGTATTGGATGGGGCGAAACGTATGACGATTATAGAGCGCCTATTTTCTATGATTTGTGTGACGATTTCAATTTGAATATTTTGAACACTGGTGAAGTAACTCGAATAGGACCAAATGGTCAACAAAGCCGTATTGATCTGTCTTTATGTTCAAATTCACTATCATTAGATTGCACGTGGAAGGTAATTCAAGATCCCCATGGTAGTGACCATATGCCGATAGTCACCACAATTAAGAGTGGCTATCAACAATCTGAGCCAGTTAATGTTCCTTTCGATCTCACGAAGAACATTGACTGGCAAAATTTGCTTCGGCGGTAAAATTGGTATTGACTCAACTGATACTCTTCCACCTTTGGATGAATATCGATTCCTTATTGATTTGATTCAAAAAAGCGCACTAGAAGCTCAGAAACGACGTGTTCCAAGTACATCTGTCATAAGAAGACCAGCCACTCCTGGATGGGATGATGAATGTACTAAGTTGTATTCTGAGAAATCTGATGCTTTCAAGGCCTTCCGTAAACACGGAAGGTCAGAGCTTTTTGAAGAGTATTTGAGGCTCGAAAGAAAACTCAAAAATCTTCTCAAGGCAAAAAAACGTAGCTACTGGCGACGTTTTGTCGAGGGACTATCACGAGAAACCTCAATGACAACACTTTGGAAAATGGCTCGCAACATGCGGAACCGCATTTCCACCAATGAGAGTGAAGAATACGCCAATCGATGGATATTCAACATCGCTAAAAAGGTCTGCCCAGATTCCGTACCAGCAGAACCGCTATTTCGAGAATCAGTCACTGATCCCGGTTCTTTGGGTGACCATTCACAATGCTGGAACTTTCTATGTCTCTTCTTTCATCGAATAACTCTGCTCCGGGATGCGATAACATCAAATTCAATCTTCTTAAAACCTCCCAGATATCGCAAAAGACGATTACTTGACCTGTACAACTGTTTCATGGAGTACAACATTGTGCCACCTGAATGGCGACAGGTCAAAGTAATAGCTATTCAAAAGCCTGGGAAACCAGCGTCTAATCACAATTCATACCGACCGATTGCCATGCTATCATGCATGAGAAAGTTATTAGAGAAAATGATCCTTTCAAGAGTCGACCATTGGGTCGAACAAAATGCATTACTCTCAAATACTCAGTTTGGATTTCGAAAAGGAACAAACGATTGTCTAGCGTTGCTCTCTTCAGATATTCAGCTGGCCTTTGCGCACAAGGAGCAATTGGCTTCAGTATTCTTGGATATTAAGGGCGCTTTTGATTCAGTTTCCATAGAAGTACTGTCAGACAATCTGCACAGTAGTGGATTTCCCGTTATTTTGAACAATTTCTTGTATAATTTGTTGTCAGAAAAACAAATGAACTTCACACTCGGCACTCTGACAACTTCCAGAAATAGCTACATGGGCCTTCCCCAAGGATCATGTTTAAGTCCCTTGCTTTATAATTTCTATGTTAAAGATATTGACAATTGTTTGGAAGGACAATGCACGCTCAGACAACTTGCAGATGATGCCGTGGTCTCTCTAAGAGGTCCAAGTGCAGCTGTCTTGCAAGGACCATTGCAAAGTACCCTAGATAATCTGACTGTTTGGGCCAGACATCTAGGGATCGAGTTTTCACCGCAAAAAACTCAGTTGGTTGTGTTTACTAGGAAGCGGTACCCTGCTCAACTGAAACTAAAGCTGTTGAATGATGACATCAACCAATCTTTATCTTCTAAATACCTTGGGGTCGTGTTTGATTCTAAATGTACTTGGAAACTCCATTTTGAGTATTTGATACAAAAATGCCGGAAAAGGATCCATTTTCTACGTTCTATCTCCGGAACCTGGGGGGTGCTCACCCGGAAGACCTCATCAAACTCTATAGAACGACTATTCTCTCTGTTTTAGAGTATGGCTCTTTCTGCTTCCTCTCAGCAGCTGATTGCCACCTGATCAAATTGGAACGAATTCAGTATCGTTGTTTGCGTATTGCCCTTGGCTGCATGCATTCAACGCATAACATGAGCCTGGAGGTGCTTGCTGGAGTCACTCCTTTAAAGCACCGTTACTGGGAGCTCTCACTTAGAATACTCGTCAAATGTGGAACAAGTAACACACTTGTTCTAGATAACTTCGATAATATGCTTGAACTAACTTGTCGTTCAAGATTTCTTAAAGTCTATCTCAACTACATTTCTTCAGATCTTTGTCTTCCGTGTTATAATCCACCTCGAGTTCACTTCACCAACGACAGTTCCTCAATTGAATACGATCTGTCCATGAAACATGCTATTCAAGGAATACCAGATCATCTTCGAAATATTTCTATTCCCTCCATTTTTTCTGAAAAATATGAACATGTCAATTGCAACAGCAGATATTTCACTGATGGTTCTCGCATTAACGGATCCACTGGCTTCGGTGTTTTCAATGTAACTTCAACCACCTTCCGAAAACTTCAGGAACCGTTTTCGGTTTATGTTGCTGAGCTGGCAGCAATTAACTTCGCTTTGGGGATTATTTCCAATCAGCCCGTAGACCATTATTTCATCTTCTCGGATAGTCTTAGTTCTATTGAGGCACTCCGGTCGATGAAACCTGTTAAGCACGCATCTTACTTTCTTACAAACATAAGAGAGCAGATGCGTGTTTTGGTCGAAAGATCATTCAAGATTACCTTTGTTTGGGTCCCATCTCACTGCTCAATCTACGGCAATGAGAAGGCAGACTCGCTGGCAAAGGTGGGTGCACAGGAAGGTGAGGTTTATGATAGACAATACTCGAGCAACGAGTTTTTCCCATTAGTCCGTCAGAGTACTCTTCAAAGTTGGCAAAGAAATTGGACACACAACGAACTTGGACGGTGGCTATTTTCCATAGTTCCAAAAGTTTCTGGGCGAGCGTGGTTCAGAGGTGAGGACTTAAGTCGAGGCTTCATTCGCACGATGTCGAGGCTTATGTCCAATCACTATTCACTAAACGCACATCTGTACAGAATAAACCTTGTCGATAGCAACTTATGTAGGTGCGGAGCCGATTATGATGACATCGATCACGTAGTTTGGTCCTGCTCGGAAAATGACGCCTCCAGAGAGCAATTATTGGATACCCTTGTGGCCTGAGGTAAACAACCCTTCAGGGAAGTTCGCGGTGTTTTGGGAGATCGTGATGTTGTCTATATGCAGGCCATTTATAGTTTTCTTTGTGCTTCTGACATAAAAATCTAACATTTTGTTTTTTTTTTCTTTAAAGTTTTTTGTTCTGTCTCTGCCTTTTTGTTCCATAGAGCTCCATAGCTCTTGCCATCCGGAAGATGCTCCCAGTCGAACCATTCCTCGAGCACGATGACACGCCACATCGTCACTGACGCCAAATGCCCGGACGAGAAGCTGAAATTTCCTGATCCCAAATCCTAAGCCCCGTCCATCCTTAAACATTGTAAACTAACCTCGAGTCACCACGAGTACGCTGGCTTCTACCCCCTCTTACTAACCGTATAATAAAATGATATTGATTGTATATATCACAAAGAACAATGGCTCCGTAAAATGTTATACACGCCTGAGCCTACCAAATAAACGAAATTGGAAAAAAAAAAAAAAAATTCATAGGATATTCTTATCGAATTGCAATATTTTACAAAGATATTTCCGAATTTTTTGAAGGATTTTTCAAAGAAATTCCCAAAAGAAGTTCCAAAGAAATTCGTAAAGAAATTTCTAAAGTAAATTCCGGAATTTCCAAAGTTATCGTAGACATCACGGAGGGCTTTCCCTGTAGGAGTTTTTATAGAATTCTTGGAGAAAATTAAAAATGTCGAGAAATCCTTCGTCGAAAACATTCAATATTTGGCAGCCACTTAGCTTCGGACGGCGGAACTAAGCATGACATAAGAGCACGGATCAAGAAGACTAGGGCTGTTTTTGCGAGTTTACGGAACATATAAAGATCCAATCAGATTAGCCAACGCACTAAATTTAAAACATTTTCGAATCTAAAGTGAAATCTGTGTTTTTATACGCCAGTGAGACTTGATGTGTATTGAAGTTACTGGTGCCCCACCATAACCATTACCAGAATTCTGGCTCCGCCTATGTGTATAGGGTAAATGGGGTAAATGATGTATAGAGCAAATGATGTACAATCAATCAATAGTATCATTAGCAATCTAGAAATTTTGTTCGAGCCTCCATGTCTGTTCTCTGTGTTATATACCGTCTTCGAGGGAAACAGTGGTTCAAATGGTGATGAGAATGTGTCACTGTTTAAGCTACATAAAATTGAAGATTAGATTTAGTGTATCTGAGAACAAGAAAACTGAATTATAAGAGACCTTTTTGAACAATTTTTTCCGACCTCCATACTGTCGGCGAGGACGCTGGCTCATTCTCACCCCAGACCCATTGTCACCCCCAACGACGGTATGCATTAATCCAATTTTTCCATGATAATTATTCTCGGATTCGAGTGAGTAAGTTAAAAAAAAAAAAAATGAAATTTGGAACAAAAAATTCACACGTATACTATCAGTGATGAACTTTATATTTTTTTAAAAATCACTTTTATAAAGAATAAAAAAAATCTAGTAGCTATATTTCATATCTAGTAACACTCCAGATGAATTTAAGCCATGAAAATTGAAATGTCAATGTCAATTTTTTTTACAAATAGGTCGTAAGTTTTGAGTGAAAGAAGGGTTTTCAGTTGTAATTTGTTAAAAAAAAACGACAAAGATATACTTTTTCCCATTGGTATTAATTATTTTGTATCTCCTGTGTTAGATTATAAGGTGTTTAGCGTGAAAAATGCGTTGCTTTTCTTGTACATATATTTATTTTTGGATTTTCGACGAAATTACGTTTTTTTTTAGTTTTGTATTCATTGTGACAAATATTTTCACATTATATTTCGAGTGGAAAATTAGTAGGAATGCAACTAAAAGCACTCATTACGAAATTTCACGAGATTCAGCAGCTTAATGGAGCAAGAATGTATGTAAACAACAAGTCTTGTGGAGTCTAGCGCATTTGTGCGCTTTCATGCAGCATGGAAAGCAAAATTCTAAGAGCGGGAAATGTTTGACAACCAAGTAACTGCAAAATAATTTTGTTTATGGGAGTGATTTCAAAATATCCTTCTACTCGCTTGAGCGCAGAAAAGCGGCTCTATCCGCAGCACCCAGCGTAAAACCTAATTTTTAAAAATATTTTATTTATTTTTGTTGTTGCTGAAATTGCGCTTGCAAGGCAGTGGCAAATATATTGCCACAAATTTTCCAATGTTTCTGAACTGTTGAATGTATAACAAACATTCATTCGAGTTTAATACCATGTAAACATTGCGTCTTATTGTTGTTTTTGGTAATTTATTGTTTAGATTTGTCTGCCTTTCAAAGAGTAAAATCGTATAAGTTTCGATCCCATTACGTCGTCGTACATACGCTACCGCTGTCAAGCGGATGCATCCCTGAACTCATCTTCAACTAAAAGCCCTAGATCTCCCAAATAACTTTAATGAAGACTGTAAGCGTCTATCTTTTAAGTTTGAAGCGATATAACAATAATTAACGTCTAAATGTACTAAATACAAAGCTCGTGGGCTCGCGCTTCAAATGTTCTGAAAGGCTAAAGCAGAACCTCTAGGTTTATATCCATAAGAGAATCCTGTGTAACGCTCCCTACAGCTTCCAATCATACCCAATCATCATCACTCGCGATGCGTTTTGGCGATCCATCGCTCGTGATGCAATCAACAAGGAATCCGATGAACACTTTATACGCAAAGCAAGAATCCGTGCAGATACGAATAACTAGTGAGTGCCGTTTGCTTCCAATTTGCAGATACTGGTAACTCAGTGATTGGCAAAAGCACGGATGAAAAGGGAAGCCCAAAAAGTATGGTTTGGTTCCTTGCGTATCGTGTTCTCACGCGTGACGAATACACACGAACAAAAGCTGTGGTATTCATAACTGAGCGGCATCTCAAGCGAAAGATGATGCTATGTAGGAATCAGTAACCCTGCTACTCGTATCCTCGCTTGCTGCAACCCATGGCGGTTATGTACCACCACAACTTCCGTCTTGTAATGTGCAAGGGACAACCGCCTCGAGTTGAGCCATTTCTCCACTCTGCCAATCGCGTATGAAGCCTTCACTTCGACTTCGTCGAGAGTGTCTCCTGTTACCTCCAGCATTACGTCATCCGCGAAGCCTTCTATTTTCACACCGGCCGGAAGACTTGAGCGTAATACTCCGTCGTACATAATATTCCACAGAACCGGTCCGAGGATCGATCCTTGTGGAATATCCGCAGACACTACGATTGACTTTTGACCAGCATCCGTGTCGTATATCAGCACCCTGTTCTGAAAATAACTTTTCAGTATCCTGCACAGGTAATCCGGAAGTCTCAATTGGTGCATTGGTGAATCAGCAATAGCTGCCCAGCTAGCATTATTAAACGCATTTTTTACTGTTCAAACCTCTCGCAATCTTGGCCATATCCGTTACCGATCGAATTGCTTCGATGGTAGAACGGCCCTTACGGAAACCATACTGGTTGCTGGATAGGCCACCAGCACACTCTGTATAAGCCGACAATCTATTCAGGATGTCCCTCTCTAGCAGCTTTCCAGCTGTGTCGAGTAGACAAATTGGTCTGTATGCCGAAGGTTCCCCCGGCTGTTTGCCGGGCTTTGGTAATAGCACCAATTTCTGTCGTTTCCATCGATCTGGGAAGTTTCCTTGCAACTACGATATGCTCTTCGTTAGTCACTAGCGGTATCACCATAGATATAATAATCAAGATGTTGGGGTCTGAACAAATTAGTACTCATTTTATGGTTCCAAGTACTAATATTACGGTACCCAAAATAATCGAGAAATCGACTTTCCCCTCGTATCTCGTATTGTCAACATTACATCATGCTCATTTTTCCTTCTTGCTAGTCCCTAGTTTGGCGGTTGCTTGGTAACAAGAAAACTATCAACAAACAAAAATGAGTTTTCTTCATAAAAACTGATAAGTATTCCAAGAAGCGTTATTGAGGATATAAAATAATTGCCGACAGATGTGCATCCGCAGGGCTTTTAAAATAATTTTCAACAGATACCTATTTAATTTCCATTTCTTTTCAGTATTAAGTTTATAATGGAGTGAACCAAGAAATTGAATTCAGGACAGAGGAAAGGAGTAAACCAAGACCTGACAAATTTTTTTTAGCAAGGCCAATATCGGTTTTTCGCTGGGCTGGAACGATTCACAGGAGGTTTGCCAAGCAGGTCACCGGGGAAGTGGGTCTGCCACCCCACGCTGGATTCATCCGGTTTGGTTGATCACGCTGACGGACGAGCACGAGGGGCTGCGGAAAATGCGCACGGCTTGGCTCACTTGGCTTGAAAGGGTGACACTGGGTATCAACTTCCGTTGGAGGCGGGATATCAGGACCTCGTAAAGTAACGGAGTCGGCCAAGCTAGGGCCTGGGTCAGATTGGGCTTGGCGGCGGCACTCGCACGTGCTTACCGAGGATTTCTCGGGCTGACGGTCCGGTATGGTTGGGTACTCCCTTGGAACCTTCCCGAACCGACCAAACTGGCCAACGTTTTCACTGGGCCAAATAATTTCGGTTTCCCTGGTTAGCACCCCAAAAGAGTAAGGCGCTCACTTTCCGGGAAATTCGAGTTTTTTTGTTCCTCGTTAGCGGTCACACAACCTTTTTCTTTCACGTTCCATCTTGCAATCCCCCTTTTCTCGTCTTCTCCGTTTTCTCCTCGTTCTTCGCCCCGGATCTAGCAGTGAAATGTCGACAAATTTCCCTATTGCTAGACGTCGGAGCCAATCTCGTTTTTTTAATCTCATTAGTTTTTTTTACATTTCTGGAGTGTTCAACATGCGCAGATTCACATTACATTTTAATTTTAGTCCTTAAAAATGTATGGCTGATAGAATGTTCCATAACGGTGGACGGTAACAGCTTCCCAATTAATCGTTGGATGAGACTTGCCTATCCATTCTTTAAAACATCCTTATCGCAAAATTATTACAATCACGCAGCTTGTTTATGAGTTGATCAAGTTTATGACCAGTAATGAACTATCGAAGCTTCGATGCGCATCAAGAAAAAAAAGTCGCATTTCATCGAAGTTTCCATCGATTCTCTGCAAAATTTTCCTATCGTAACAGATAATTTTGTTATTATTTAGCACTTGGAAGAAGAAATCCTGGTATGAAATACAAACTTGAATATGTTACTTAATTCAATAAAAAAAATCAAATAAAAAAAACGATTTAAATTTCCTGAATCTCCTGAATGTCTACTAAAACTATTCTATAAAAAAAACTTGTAGAAGGATGAATGATTTAAAGTACTGTAACCTGCACACTTCCAACTGCCTCACGAGGGCATCAATGTAGCCCCCATGTACCATTACTTTAAGCAAAAATAAATCATGTGAATACAATACACGTACAACACAGCAACTAAACACGAACAAGCTTAAAATTTAGAGAGGGTCTACATCCAATAGAAAAAAGAACTTAAAAGATTACGAGCCTAAATGCTGCCGTATATAAGAAGAAATTTTTGCAACCCACCATAGACACCAACAGTAAGCCTCTACCACATGATCTTCTCGCCGCATCCAAGGGTCTCTCTCTCCTCATCACTCATTAGTCTTATCACTACTTCCCAAAAGATTTTCTGATTAGATTTCTGATTAGAGTTAGAGCCCCAAACTTTCTTATTTCTTGATCTCCGTCTTATGCGGACTTCATCAAGGAGGTGGTGACAGTACTTTTAACATATACAGTACATATAGTACAGTAAAGTTCCATACAACTATGCTACGCGCAGCAGATACCCAACAAATATTGAAGACTAATAAAGCGCTTATACAGCCAAAAATAAGCCTCTACAGCTAAAAAATCTTGATTATTCAGCTTGAATTGTTTGTTGGGTAGCTTCCTAAACACATTCTACATCGTTACTCGAAGGCCACAAAGAAATAGTATATACTTTCCAAACTATGGTTTAAGACATGCGTTCATGGTTTAAGACATGACGTTTCTCCTGAAAGTCGTCCCCGGTGGATGCCAGTAAACAAGGAGTCAGCTTTCAGAGATCCTACGAGATACACTATTTTGCAAACAATGCATTATTCGTATTTCCAAAATCCATTCGAAATGAGGATAGCTAAAGTGTGCTAGAAGCAAATAAATACAGCAACTTGAGAAGGTAAAATAGTCAAAAGCTCATAAAACCTAGTAAATTAACACTTGAATTTCTAGATCTCGTGCAAAAAAGTCTAACTTTTGAGAATCATCTACGTGTTCCAGTTCGCGTGTTAGGTTAACACCAGTTAAATCATATGGAAAAGTGGAAAAATTGTAACCGTCCCGTTGAATTCCTCGATCTGGGGTGCTGGTGCGGACTCGATTCGACGCACTCAGCTTTGAGCGGTGTTAGCTATGGAGGTACTCCACGTGCTCAGTATGCGAGAGCTTTAACTCGGGCAACGAACCATCTCTGAATGTCTAGGATCTTCAAATTCAGGTCCATACGAACTCTTACGGCCTAGCAGAACGACCTATATCGATTCCTGCGTGCTATTTTGAGACCGACCATCACGTGCTCGATAAGCTTAGTGTGAACTAGCGTATGACCGAAACGTGCGTCGTCACGCGCCTAGCTACAGCCACTCGGAATTGGTCCTAGTCGGTTGTCGATTGCCTGGCCATCATGTTCATTCGGCGTTTTCCACCTCGAGGGTGGTCACTCAGGAAAATCTGTTCGACTAAAAGCCACCTACGTCCGTTCATCAGGCGTGCTCGAAACCGACCGAGTGCTTTAAGCTTCGTCTCAACCAGTGATTTCGGCCGTGGGTTCTACTAGTGTGGGTTTATGTGGAGTCAAATTGCATGATTGTTAGCGCCAGCTATTCGAAAAAAAGATCGTCAACGTAGTCAGGATAAGAAGAAAAGTTACGGTAGGATAGTAGTAAGGCCTTCTTCTCAAAGCTTTGTAATCCCTAAAAGAGAAAACACACGTATTAATACAAGTATGCCCAGTCCTTTTTATCTTATATCTTAGATCAAATTTGTCAATATTTCTTATTTTTCATTTTCCGGTTAGTGTTAATTCAAATCCATTTGGGTTTAAAGGGTTTCCACCTGTGTACTGTGCCTTGGGGTTGGATGATGCAGATGATCGAGAGTATTTGAAACAATTTGACCCGCCTTCAGAATAGAGTCTTAGCCGGACTCAAACGCAACAGTCTGCAGTCTCCCCTGTCGTGGGAGTGGCGCATAAGCTGCTGGACGGTTGTGGGTACAAATAGCTTCGTTTCAATCTTGACGTTCTTCGCTCATTATATTTGAATGATAAGATCAGGTATGTTTGAATATGCTGCAACTTATAGATCGCTTCAAGTATGCCTTAAAAAAATGAAGATAAGAAACTTCGGAAGAATGGTGAAAAAAATAGCATTGAATGGATACTGTTTGTCTTGCCTCATTTGAAAAAAAAAATGACGTTCAACTTTATGATGTAGAAAAGAGACTATTAACAACAAAACGTTTGTGTGAGATTGACAGTTGAAATAGGAATGTTGCAATGGGAGTGAAGAGTGCAGTTTGCTTTGATTTTAATAAATATGTTTTGTACTAAAACGTTCAGAAATTACGTACTGATTACCGATTACATTACTGGGTACCGTGGATCATTTATAGCATACGAAACCGGAACCACCAAAAAGTCGTCAGTTTCATATTGATTGTTGGTATCACTTCAACTGACTCGTACGGGGTAGCGGGCCAGTTCGATGATTCATGCCTCGGAAACAACCCTTCGACTATTTTGGCCAACATCTCCGGAGATTTCTCAGGTGGCGTGCTGTTAATCCTAGCCATCGCCATCCTGTATGCATCTCCCCATGGATTGTCGTTTGCCATCCTGCATAGCCGTTCAAAGCAGGCTCTCTTACTACATTTGATCTCGTAGTTCAGAGCTCTGCTCGCTGTCTGGGACACCCGGCGTCCCTCGACCTTATCAGCGTCTGTTCTGGCGCGTCGCAGCCTTCTCTTTGCTCAAAAACAAGTTCTAAGAAGGTCTGAAATTGTGTCAGTCCACCAGTATGCAGGTTGTCGATTTCCGGGAGGTTTGGTCCTCCTAGGCATCGTCACATCGCATACACGAGTTAGCACATCGATCAACTCATCGCCACTTAATCTCGTTGTTCGCCTCTCCCATCTTAGTGATTCCTCCAAGAGTTCTGGGTTGAACTGCGAGGTGCGCCATCCTAGATCGATCTTGCCGATCCGCCTTGTGGTTGCGACGGCAACTTCATTGGTTGGCCTTCATTCAGCAGGACTACGTTCAATACCGGTAGCGACTCTAGCAGGGTATGACCTCTAGCTTTTGTGGACCGGGTTTCGCTGCAAGAATGTCCACTACCCTAGTAAACTGCACTATACTCCACCTGGGAGGACAGTTGCAGCTACAAAAGTAAACACCGTTTACCTTTGCTATGACGAAACCCTCATCATCAGGTGATGATAATATCTCCTGGATGGGGTATCGCCCGCAAGTCCAGATGGCCACCATCTGAGACTTATCCGCAATCCAACTGCCGTTTCCAGCAGGGATGCGGTATGGATTGGGCAGCAAGGCTACATCAGCTTTACACTCGGTTATCGACTGCTGCAGCAGCAGTTTAGCCGCCTTGCAGTGGTTACCATCCTGAGTTACATGCGTGTCCGGATCCTTCTAGAGGCCGGACAGGCCTGGACACCGGTAAGGTATTTATTGTCTGTACCCGGGGGACAGATCAGACACCTTGGTGCAGCTTGACAGGTGCGAGCTTGGTGGCCTTCAGCCCCACACCTACGGCATAGCTTACTGCGTCCTTTACTCTCATAGGACTTATGACCGTTGCCAAGACACCTGAAGCAGGTCTGAAGCTGTTGGCTTATACTTAGCGGACATTCCGACCAAACCACTTTCAGTTTAGCCCTATCCATTACCTTTTTGGCATCAGCCTGATGTACTTCGAATGAGGCAACTTGCATCCCCACGTAGCTTTTGCGTAACCGAACCGCAGATTCCTGGATCTTGACATTGCACTGATCTCTCAGTGCGTCGATCAGGTCTTTGGCCTCGATTGCTTCATCCAGGCCCCTGTACTGGATGTTCGAAACTGGACATAAGGCTCTTACTTGAACCCCATCACCCGGGACCTCCTCCGTCAACTTTTTGTACTCAGAACTTTTATGAGCAGCAGCCCGTTTCAAGACGAGAATCTTCTCGCCTTTCCGCGTCCTTCGGATGCAGTTGACATTTCCTCCTAGACTAGAGAGCTTCTCGTTGCTTCTCATAGTCTTTAAGACATCGGCGTAGCTTTTATCGTCAGTCTTGACGATAATTGCTTCACCTCTGTCTTTACGCTTGCCACTGTCATTGGCTCACGGGCTCTACCCTTCTTAACAGTGACCTGCTCCGCTCCTTGTGTCGCACTCTTTGCGACCTGCTGACGACTCCGTTTCGCCTTTTTTGGGTTCACGACCTCCGTCCACGGCAGGTCCTCCTCCCGGCGATCCTCTGATATCCTCTTTGGTCGAGGTACCGTTTTCCTCTCGGTTCTCTCCACTTGGGCCCTCTCGGCTGTCCTCTCGGCCTTCTCCCGACGAGTAACCAGTATACCAGTAACCGAGTATCATTCCTAGTAAGAGGTACCGCGACTTTTTTTAGCTACTTTCAGGTCCGCATCCTGCGTGACCTTACTTAGCTTAGGAGTTGCTTCGCTGATGGCCATCCGTCTTTGAAGCTCTGCAGTCTGGCTCTCCGCCAGCTGCTTCCCCTCTGTAAGGAGGCGAATCCTCGATTCGGCCTCTTTCGAGGTCTTCACCGCCTGGCTTACCGCCAAATCCTTTTCTTCAGTAAGAAGGCGGATCTTGTGCTCCTCCTTCTTACTGGCCTCCAGCAGGGTAGTCGGAGTCTTCGCCTCCTCAAGTAGAGCGCAGACGGTCAGTACGGTCTGTTTCAGAACCTTGCTATATTTGACGCGGGTATCCAGAAAGGACATGTTTACGTCCGATACGTCCGTAATCACCTCCATTGTATGGCCTCCGCTGTCCTCGTGGTTGGTCATCACCGAGTTTATGACCTTGGTCAGAGTGGGGCCGTCCATTTTTACATCGACCGGCACCTCTTCTGACACCGTCGCCTCCCCCGGCGACCTTTGGGGTGACCGATTAAGACCACGGTCCTCCTTACCGCTAGACACCGCTCCACCGTACATTTTTTTTTTTTTGTTTATTGGAAGAGATCATTGCTGTTGGGTCCCCCTTGCGGCTGTTGTCGAATCCTGCTGGTGTAGTAGCCTCATTGATCCCATTGTTATCTAGGCTTACCTTGCGGCATGCCGGGAGGCCATGCGAGGGTTGACACTTGCGTGTTCAGAGCCAGATCAGCGCTAGTCAGGAAGGAGCATCTGAGCCTACCTTACGCAGTTTGACAACTGGGTGACAGGATTGTACCGCGTGCTACAAGACCCGCCACGGTTTTATGAGACGGAAGGCAGCCTGACCATTAGCCCATTCGCCGTTTCAGGCCGGTGCCACCCGGCCTTACTAAGAGAATAGAATGTCCAGACTACCAGCCCTCGCTTCACAGTATTACAATATTCAAAACAGAGTCCAGTAACATGCAGCCAGCATGCCATAATCAGGATCTTCCTGGCATCGATTCTGATGTGCCTATGGCACTCCTTTGGCTTGTGCTTTTGAAGCGGCATACAGTAGCTTTGATGGAGTCTGCTTACGGACACTTGTGGTTTTTTGGGAGGTATTTAGCAGAGCCCACTGCTAAACCCCACCACATCCTAGGCAGTTCTCCCTGACTCGCAGACAGCTGGGGAGGGGTCGTCAAGCCCTTGGGCTGACGGTGGTGACGAAATCGAGGTGGTAGAAGAATTTGTGTACTTGGGCTCATTAGTGACTGCCGAAAATGATATCAGCAGAGAAAGTCAGAGACGCATAGTGGCTGGAAATCGTACTTACTTTGGACTCCGCAAAATCGAATAGAGTTCGTTGCCGTACCAAACTGACAATCTACAAAACGCTTATTAGACCGGTAGTCCACTACGGACACGAGACATAAACGATGCTCGTGGAGGACCAACGCGCACTTGGAGTTTTCGAAAGGAAAGTGTGCCGTACCATCTATGGTGGGGTGCAGATAGCGGACGGTACGTGGAGGAGACGAATGTACCACGAGTTGCATCAGCTGTTGGGAGAACCATCCATCATTCACACCGAAGGCGAGATGTGCAGCGGGCTTTCGAACAGTTCGTCGAATGACATTTAGTCGAATGACATTTGACGAAAGTACATTTCGTCGAAGGAACATTTAGTCGAATGGACATTTAGTCGAATGAAAGTTTAGTCAAATGGACATTTAGTCGAATGGACATTTAGTAGGAAGGACATAAAGTCGAATGGAAATTTAGTCGAATTTTGAAAGTGTTTAGTCGGTAATAGGTAATTAGTTAAATAGATAATTCTTCAATAAATTTTTGGTTAAATTTGAATAAATAATCCACAAGATACATGGATAAACTGATTAGAGGAATTCAGTGGACGTGAGGAAGTTTAATCAGCAGTGGAAGAAACGAATACAAATGCTGATGAGGATTTTTCACCTGAGTTAGCAGAAACTTCTGGAGAGCCTGGTGGATTATAGAAAAATTGAAAATCTACAGGAATAGCAAAATATTAGGTACTGATGGTGGAATACCCTCTATTCTATTTTTCGGCACATGTTAAAAAACTAATGATTTCAATGTTATTTTACCAATACTTCATCATAGTCGGCTTTGGAACATTTAGTCTGATGACATTTGGTCAAATGACATTTCGTCGGAAGGACGCTTTGTCGAAGGGACATTTGGTCGAATGGAAATGATTTTCTTATTCTTTTGATTGAATCTCTTTCGTTCACTCAATATTTATACAACAATTAGTTCAGAATAAAATTGTCTTTCAACAATAATTCGTTAATTATTGGCCGAAAATTATAATAATCTGTTCGACGTCATGTCTAATAACGAAACATCATTCTTCTGATTTTTTTACCAGGTGGAATAGATTCATCGTAGTCGGTTACAGGGTTTCGCCAAAGTCAATACCCAATCGGGAATATTCTCGGAATATTAACCGTTTTCGTATTATTTATTCTTTTCATGAACCCATCATTCTTTGGACAATATTGAAGCAATAATTTTGTGACTTTTAGAAACACTACAATAAATAATTTAATTTTTAATTGTTTTTTTTTTTTTAATCTTTCGTTTATTTTGGAGGCTCAATTGCCGTGAAGCGTTACGGAGCCGAAATCAAGTTTAACAATTTCTTAAATCTTATACATAATGTTAGTTTTAGGGAACCGAAAGACTCGCGGTTTGGTCGAGGTTAGGGAATACAAAAATATAGTAGGAAAGGAAGGGAATTTAGGGTGCTTAAGTAATTACGATGCTGATGTTCACATAGTTGACATTCTTGGCGATGTTTCACATCTGTAACGGGACAAACATTTTTTTGGGAGACAACAATGAGAGGGAGACATACGAAAGGGGTTAACGACAGACATTGAAATGAACAACAAGAGGAAGACATTCGATATGGGGAACGACAAACAAGGGGGTGGGCAGACTAAGATCACAATCTTACATCAGCAACTTTCACAAATTGGTGGACGAGGGACATGTATTCGAGATCAAGGCCCGCCAACACTTCCCTAATAGGCTTCGGTTGTTTTCCTCGGACCCGGAGATGTTCAGTTAATGCAGATCTGGGGCCGCGATTCTCCTCGCACGCCCACACGACATGATCAATGTCCTGATAATTCTCGCCGCAAACACAGAGATTGCTTTCCGAGAGCCCCACTCTGAAAAGATGTGCATTTAAAGTGTAGTGATTGGACATTAGACGACACATGGTTCGAATGAAGTCTCGTCCTATATTCAATTTTTTGAACCATGGACGCTTCGACACCTGTGGGCGAATTGAATACAGCCATCTACCCAGCTCCCCATTTGTCCATTTCTGCTGCCAGTTGATCAAGGTTTCCAGACGAACTAATGAGAAAAATTCATCGAAGGTGATTAGCCGATCGTAAATATCACCTTCCATAGCGCCCACCTTAGCCAAAGAGTCCGCTTTCTCATTTCCCGGGATCGAGCAATGAGAAGGGACCCAAGCCATGGTGATTGTGAATGACCTTTTTGATAAAGCACTCAAAGCTTTCCGTATCCCGGTTAGAAGATACGCTGAGTGCTTTACAGGTTTCATTGACCGAACAGCCTCCAAGGTACTTAGACTGTCGGTGAAGATAAAGAAGTGGTCAGGAGGTAGGGATGCAATATGCTCAAGTGAATAGTGTACCGCAGCTAGCTCAGCGGTATACACGGAACAAGGCTTTTTCAGCTTAAAATAGGCGCTATGAAAAACGTTAAAAACACCGAAACGTTAAAAACACCGAAACCAGAGTCATCCAATTTTGACCCGTCTGTAAAAAAGCTTCTCTCGTCGCTGGCATGCCCGTATTTGCTTGCAAATAATGGAGGTATGACCTCCGCACGAAGAAAGTCTGGTATTCCATGAACCTCCTGCTTCATGGACAGATCAAAAGTAACAGAGGAACTGTAAGGGTCTAAAAAATTAGCACGATTGGTGTCAACCGAAGATGGGCTTACCTCCAGCGTCATATACCAGTGGTAAATACTCATGAATCGAGATTGAGGGTTTTGTTCAAGCAGCTTCTCGAAGTTGTCAATGACCAATGGATTGAGAACCTCACAGCGGATGAGGAACCGGAGCGATAATTCCGCGAAACGATCTGTCAGAGGCAGTACTCCCGCAAGTACTTCCAGACTCATCGTATGAGTCGAATTCATACAACCCAACGCGATACGGAGACAGCGGTACTGAATCCGTTGAAGCTTCAGCATGTGAGTTTTTGCTGCGGACTGGAAGCAGAAGCTACCGTATTCGAGAACCGACAGAATTGTTGTTCGATACAACGTGATGAGATCTTCGGGATGCGCTCCCCACCAAGTTCCCGTTATTGTTCGCATGAAGTTGATTCTTTTCTGGCATTTTTGTGTCAGATACACAATGTGCTTCCCGAAGGTACATTTCGAGTCGAACCAGACCCCGAGGTATTTAGAAGACATGCTATGAGTGATTGTCTTACCCATCAGTTGGAGCGGGAACTTTGCCGGCTTATGTTTTTTTGAAAAGACAACCATCTCAGTTTTCTCCGGAGAGAATGTGATACCCAGCTTTAAAGCCCAAGTAGACAAATTGTCCAGAGTATCTTGCAATGGTCCTTCCAGATCAACTGCGGATGGCCCCGAAACGGATACAACACAATCATCTGCAAGCTGTCTTAACGAGCAATTTGGCATGAGACATTCATCAATGTCTCTGACGTAAAAATTGTAAAGAAGGGGGCTTAAACATGAGCCCTGAGGGAGACCCATGTAGCTAATTCGTGAAGTTGCCAAGTCACCATGAGAAAAACTCATACGCTTCTCTGACAACAAATTGTACAAATAGTTGTTCAAAATTGGTGAAAGTCCACACTCGTGGAGTTTGTCGGATAAGACATCGACGCAAACTGAATCAAAAGCCCCCTTAATGTCCAAAAACACTGAGCCCATTTGCTCTTTTTTAGCGAAGGTAAGCTGAATTTCTGAAGAAAGCAGCGCAAGACAGTCGTTCGTTCCCTTACCCCTGCGGAAACCAAATTGTGTATCTGACAACAAACCATTCGATTCAATCCATTCGTCTAGCCGGAAGAGAATCATCTTCTCCAGCAGCTTCCGAAGACAGGACAACATCGCGATGGGGCGATACGAATTGCAATCCGACGCGGGTTTTCCAGGCTTTTGGATGGCTATCACCCTCACTTGCCTCCAATCATCCGGAACAATGTTGCACTCCAGTAACTGGTTGAACAAGCTCAATAGGCGCCTCTTCGCGACGTCTGGGAGGTTTTAGAGCAAATTGAACCTTATTCTATCCATCCCTGGAGCAGAATTGTTACATGAAAGGAGAGCAAGCGAGAATTCAATCATCGGAAAAGGGCCGATCCATATCATCCCTGTCAGCAAAAGCATCACGTGACACTTGCTTAACCGGCACCGAATCCGGACAAACTTTCTTCGCAAAATTGAGTATCCACCGCGACGAGCTTTCACGATCTTCGTTTACGAACGACGCGTTGCGCATTCTTCTCCCGACGGTCCACCCAAGTAACACATGCAACATCATTAAATTAGAATAGTAATAAAAACGGTTATTAATGAGTCATATCTCAGTTTAATTGTAACTTCAAGTTACAAATTAATAATAAAGCTGTTCCCAATGTTTCACATTTCAACGTTATACTCAATGTTTTCCAATCACTTAATAAAAACATTTGGTTTCAGTCATTCACATTTCCAACCGAATTAAAACTCAATGAAACCATAACAAACAATATGTTTTGTTATTGTTCAGTAATATTGGAACCCATTTGAAACAGACGATTATCACGAAACGTCAGAATGGTTGAAGGTTTAAATTTATTGGTTTATATTCGATTATTGAGAATAAAAGATTGGAAACGAAGGTGTCTTTTAACAATTAACTTTATAGTTATAATTGGCATGTTAAGTAATACTGAGTTCATTTAAATTCTAAGCACTTTTATTTTATACACCATGATCCGGAGCACCGGTTCACCCAATTCGTCAAATGACCAGTTCCGAAATTCTAAAGCACATCACTCTTCTTGAAAATACGCCAACCAATCGAGTTTTCCAGATGATATCCGCCTTGATTACAATCCTGGTAAAATAATCTTCGAAATGCATTATCCGTGTTATCCGATTCTCACCTGAATTATTGTTATTTACACTTATCAACAAAAGCATTACACGTATTCACTTACCGTCTTCGAAAAGTTTACTCAGAAAATATTATCCAAACTTTATTACCGTGAACGAACAGAAATTAAATTAAAATGCAAAATTTTCCAACTACGATTTGTTATTGTTACCGAATAACTTGTATAATACCGTTCAATCACAGCGAGTTATAATTCAGTGTTCTTATCTGTTGCTTAATATACTTATATAAAACACAAGGATTAAAAAACAGCAGGCATTAATAGGGCTACCATAGTTCAATCAATTGGAAAATGTTAGTTTAGAAAAGAAAAACTGAAGTTAGAAACCGTAATCATTCAATTCCTCACATAGCATTATCCACAGTGTTTTAATTCAAAAAATGAAATAGCTGAGAGTTTTAATTATTGGTTTGTTTATCGGCCGATAAAGCCGATCATGAATCAATCATCATAATCACGATAGTAATATATGTTTCTAATATAACAGTATGAATCTAATCAAGTTTGAACTTTTTTTTAAAATACAACCATTTGAGATTTGGAATAAATGTATCGGTGAAGAGCAACAGTTATTAATATGTATTATGGTTGATATAATATTAGTTAATCTATATGTCAGCATGATTTAAATAGATTTATTCCTGAGACAATAAAAAAACGCACGTGCATTTCTTAGTGGTGTTCAACAATAGGCGACAAAATTAGCCGTTCAACATTTCTCGGTTTCCCCTAATTATCGAGGTGGCAATCTTTCTTGGTTCAATGGAAACGGATATTTGATCACAAAATATGCATACAATATTTTCTCATGTGAATAGTTTTGCATGCAACAGAAAAGAGCCAGGAAGTCGTCTAAGAAAAACAAACCTCATAATGGGAAATTGCTGCCTTTTAAAAATTTTATCTGTTTAAAGTGAGCATGTGCTATTTGCACTATGTAAAAATTTTGTAAACCTATGAAGGAAAACACAAAACCAAAAATCTTGAAAGAAGACATTTAAGTAGTTATTTTTATATAAACTACAACAAATAATAGAAAAAAAAAACAAACAAACTAACAACGTCTCCAATTTTACTTTGTTATAGCTAATTGTTTTTTTCTTTTTTGAGGGAATAAAACTCAACACAGGAATAATCTATTGCTCAAGAAATTTCAACTGTTTCTACAGGAGTCTTTGGATACATTTCGGGGAAAAGTAAAGCAACATCAAAGTTTATAAATATTCAAAACATTATCATCATAAGAATAATTCCTTAACAATTTTAGTAAAAATTTTACACATATATTTTTCTGTGGAAATAGTGTATATCACATTTCTTATCAACGTGATTTTGTTCGCATTTTTTCTTATGATATTGTGCCAGGTAGGCAAGTAGGATTTAATATATCAATAAAGCTTAATAACGTGCGACAAAAATTATGCGGAAACAATTTCTAAACCGAATTGTTTTTCCAATTGCTTTTTCCGTATAAATGTAGTCTCAACTCGTTCAATGCTCTTTAGAAAAAATATTTGGTAGCCCTAGACCTAAAGAATGGTAAACCAATATGGCCATAATGTGAACAACATTTTTTTCAATTTTCTTAGGATTATATAGCAGTTTCCTGGAGGCGCGTGGAAAATTGAAATCTAAAATGTTCATGTTCACCATAAATCCAAGACCGCAAGACAAAATTTACAAATATGCATACATATTACCGGTATAATAATAGTGAACATTCATTACCTTTCCTTTCAATCATAAACCATGGTGGACATTTCAATTGCTGCTTCTCTGTTTTTGGTATCTAGCATATGACAGATGATTTACAAGGCTCCGAAGATGGAACATCTATGGCATGTACAGTAATTTGTCTGTATTTCAATAATAGTTTTAAATATGTTATAAGAATGTCCCTGAAATATATCAAATGCAACTTGAAAGAGTTTTATATTGACTCCACCTCTTGCGCTTTTTTCGTTTTATATGAGTTATAAAGAAGTGACATTTCAAAATATCAGACATTCAAATTTGGCATAAATAGATTTGGTAGACTTATATATGATTAACCGTGTTACTTGGGCACAGAGTTTTCATTGAGGTCTCGCGCGATAAACCTTCAACAAAAGTGCGCCAATATCCACGTTTCTTCACTTTGACCAGCTTTTTGAACTGGATCTCGAGCGCGATGTACCGTTTGTGAAGAACGATCGATCCGTGTTTCCGAAATTCCTTAAACGCATTGGATTTCTCACGATAGAGCTGTGAGCACGCAGTGTCCCACCACGGACTATGTGGTTTCCTACGAACCGAAGCTCCTGGCACCGGCCGGCGTTGTGCATGGAGAGCGCTGTCAATAACCAACTGAGATAGAAACTGGTACTCTTCCCGCGGTGGAAGTGATTCTATCGACTGTATGCCATCAGTGATGGCCTCCCCATATTTCCCCCAATCGATGTGCTTTGTGAGGTCATATGAGAGGTCGATAGAAGCGCATTGATTATGTCCATTGGAAATTAAAACTTCGATCGGCAAATGATCACTACCATGGGGATCTTGGACCACCTTCCAAGTACAGCTCGAACAAATGGAAAGATCTAGACGACTATCTCTTGCTGGAGGAGCCACTCGTGTAACTTCTCCTGTATTCAAAATTGTCATATTAAAGTCGTCTCAGAGGTCGTATATCATTGATGAACGGTTGTCGTCGTACAGTTCCCCCCAGCCTGTTCCGTGGGAGTTAAAATCTCCCAAGAGCAACCGTGGCTCGGGCATAACCGAGCAGATGTGCGAGAGATCCCTACGAGATATCGCGGTGTTTGGAGGAAGATATATCGAGGCGATACTGAGGTCTTTTCCTCGAATAGTCACCTGACATGCGACAGCTTCGGTGCCTGACATCGGAGCAAAATCGACCCTATAGAAGGAGTGCTGTTTTTTGATCCCTAAAAGCACCCCTCCATATGGATTTGCCCGATCGCGGCGAGTGATGTTAAAATCAGGAAAATGAAGGTTTACATCTGGTGTTAGCCATGTTTCACATAAAGCAAAAACATCGCATTGTAATTTTTTAACTAAAAATTTAAAAATATCTAATTTTGGAAGAATACTTCGACAGTTCCACTGTAGAATCGAAATCATATGAGCCTTATCGACGAAATTAGTCATCGAAGGATACGAATGACTCGAGGAGGGGCATTTTTGAAGCCAGCTGCTTCAGGAGAGGAGTCAGAATAGGAAGAACAGTTTTGACCATGTTCTTCACGGGGTCGGAAGCATCGAAGAAGTTGAGGATGAGCTCCACGATGCCAGAAAGTGTGAACATTGGAGCGCTCGGAGGTTGTTGTGCTCGCTCTCTATGCTCTCTTTCTGGCTGAGAAATCGCAAAAATTGGGGCATCTGGGATTTTAGATGTCCCCGGAAGCGGTGGAAACTCTCGTTCATCCTGATGTGAAACCACAAAAGTTGAACGTTTTTGAGTTCCACCTGCGTTTGATTTCGCCATGTTGGAATGGGGCTCACTTTGAGGCTGTTTTCTAGGCTTTTTCGAGGGACGCTGGCTTTGTTTTACTCGTTTCCTCGTTGAGCCTTTGAAGGCCCCATTTCCAATTTCAGAGTCAGAGCTACCTTGATCGTCCAAAGGAAGAGACGAGTAGATGGTTTCAGAAACAACCGGCGAAGCGGCCTTCCGCAGCATTTCGGCGTAGCTTCGACGAGACCGCTGTTGAAGAGACCGTTTCTGGTGAATTCGCCGCTGTATGTACGTCGGACAAGCTTCAAGAGCATGTGGAGGGCCTTCGTTGCAATAGACACATTTCGGTGCCGTTTTGCACGCGCCACCCACATGCTTCTCTCCGCATGATGCACAGCGAGGTTTATTGCAGCAGTACTGAGCGGTGTGGCCCAGCTGCTTGCAATTAACACAATTCATCACCTTCGGTACATACAGCCGAACAGGAAGTCGAAGTTTGCCAATCACTACGTAGTCAGGCAGCGCGGACCCGGAGAAAGTGACGCAGAAAGAATCTGACGGAGAATAAACTCGCTTCTCTCCCTCCTGCGACACCGAATACATTTGCTTGCAATCCAGTATCGCAACAGGAGGCAAAGAAGCGTTCTTGAAACGACCGAAACCTTGTTTCAAATCGTCGCATGTCATACTCCCCTCCGTCACCACCCCCGCGATTTCGCACGCTGCTGACGGTAAGTAAACTATATATTCGAGAGTGAAAAGCTCACAGGTGGCAATCTCGTTGGCCTGTTTGCGATCACTGACCGTGACACGGAGCTTACTGGACCCGACCATGTCAATGGTCATGACAGACGAAAATCGCTTTTCCAGATCTCTGCTGATCTGACTAATATTCAAGCGTTTGCCTTTGGGTCGGAAAAAAACAACATATGGCCCACTAGAGTCGGGAGGGTAGGCCTTGAGGCGGAGGATCGTGAGGGGAGAAGTACCATTATTCACTGGACTTATGGTGGTAGTGTTGCTTATTTCCATTCTACTCTGGGATGGAACACCAGAATGGAACAAAGGGTCATTGGATAGGGAATTCGACGAACCCCCACCGCCTTCGCCTTCGTGCATTGTGGAGACCAAGCGTCCCGCTGCAGCGAGGCACACACACACTTATTCGAAGAACACTTATCACAGGGAGAGTAAAAAATAACGCAAAAATAACTATTTATCTAACAGGGAGGGGATTGGAAGAAACAAAAACTAACTACAGACTATAATAACTTATCGATAAAAATGGTAAAGAATAGGGAGACAACGAGGGGGAATTTCAAACACTTAGCTTTCTACTGCTGTGTCGACGGCTGCTTACGATTGCTGCAGTACGCACTAGACGATAGCACGTGGTAGGACGCCCGAGGCGTATGTGTTGGTCTTCTTCTCACCAACCGCACACTGCGAACGGATGGCTTGGGCTGCACTGATGGCGATGATCCGATCAACGTTTGCTGCTGTCTACCTGCACACCACGGAAGACGACGGCGTGCGGGGGGCAGCGATGAAGCGATGAAGATTGGCTTGGCTGATGCGCACGGTGACGCTGGCTTTGCAAACACGCGATTTTTGCAGAAAACGCGCGAAAACTCAATTAACGGATACTTAATTGCTTCGCAAATAAGCTCCGCTTCCTTGTCACAGCTAATAGAAATCCTTCACTTGACACAAGCGGTAAAAACTCGAAAGAACGACGAGAAAAAAACCGAACAAGGACCCGGAGGTACAAGACTGACGACTGTCTCGCACGGTAGCTCGACATGGAATGATTTTTAATTGTTATTGACAAAAGTTCTTTTCTTTCAAATAGCCATTCGACGGAACGTCATTAGATTAAATGTACCAAGATTTTTAATTCGAAATCCGCTTCCGACCAAACGTCATTCGACCAAATGAACGAAGATTCTCCATTCTAAAATCTGATTTCGACTAAATGTCCATTCGATGTAGTGTTCTTTCGACCAAATGTCCTGCGTCTCTAGTGTATTGAAAATCATTTTCGACTAAATGTCCCTTCGACCAATTGTCCATTCGACGTAATGTCCTTTCGATCAAATGTCTTTCGACTAAATGTCGTTCGACGAAATGGTATAGATTAGTGCAGCGGGCAAGGTGGATCAATCAGGTGGAAGATGACTTGCGGACCCTCCGTAGACTGCGGGGTTGGCGAGAATCTATATCATTTCGTCGAATGACAATTAGTCGAATGACATTTTGTCGGAAGGACATAACGTCGACTGGACATTTGGTCGAAGGAACATTTAGTCAAAAATGTTTTGCCTTTCTCGTATACTAAGTATACGGTAAAGGCTATATGATCGCTCCAAAAACAAACTTTTTATAGAAGGCCCGGAGACCCATAGTGTTATATACCAATCGACTCAGTTCGACGAATTGAGGTGATGTCTGTGTGTGTGTGTGTGTGTGTGTGTGTGTGTGTGTGTGTGTGTGTGTGTGTGTGTGTGTGTGTGTGTGTGTGTGTGTGTGTGTGTGTGTGTGTGTGTGTGTGTGTGTGTGTGTGTGTGTGCGCAAAACTACTAAAAAAAATGTCACTCATTTTTCGGGATCTTACCCTCAACCGATTTGCTCGCAACAAGTTGCATTCGACACAGAATCCTGTCCCATTGTTTCCTATTTGAAATTGGCCAGATCGGACTATGGGATCAAAAGTTATGGCCAAAATACAAATTCATACGAAAAAATCGCGTAAAAAATGTCACTCATTTTTCGGGCACTTACCCTCAACCGATTTGCTCGCAACAAGTTGCATTCGACGCAGAATCCTGTCCCATTGTTTCCTATTTGAAATTGGCCAGATTGGACTATGGGATCAGAAGTTATGGCCAAAATACAAATTCATACGAAAAAATCGCGTAAAAAATGTCACTCATTTTTCGGGCACTTATCCTCAACCGATTTGCTTGCAACAAAATGCATTCGACGCAGAATCCTGTCCCATTGTTTTCTATTTGAAATTGGCCAGATCGGACTATGGGACCAGAAGTTATGGCTAAAATACAAATTCATACGAAAAAATCGCGTTAAAAATGTCACTCATTTTTCGGGCACTTACCCTCAACCGATTTGCTCGCAACAAGTTGCATTCGACGCAGAATCCTGTCCCATTGTTTCCTATTTGAAATTGGCCAGATCGAACTATGGGATCGAAAGTTATGACCAAAATACAAATTCATACGAAAAAATCGCGTAAAAAATGTCACTCATTTTTCGGGCACTTATCCTCAACCGATTTGCTCGCAACAAGTTGCATTCGACGCAGAATCCTGTCCCATTGTTTCCTATTTTAAATTGGCCAGATCGGACTATGGGATCAGAAGTTATGGCCAAAATACAAATTCATACGAAAAAATCGCGTAAAAAATGTCACTCATTTTTCGGGCACTTATCCACAACCGATTTGCTCACAACACGTTGCATTCGACGCAGAATGTCTCTCTTATTGAAAATTGGCCAGATCGGACTATGGGCTTAGATGTTATGGTCAAATTACTATTTATTGTGAAAAAGAGTTCGAAAAAGTCTAGCTCACTTTTTTAGCACTTAGACTTCATCTATTGACGCTCGCAACAGATTGCATTCGACGCAGAATCTTGTCCCATTGTTTTCTATTGAAAATTGGCTAGATCGGACTATGGGATCGGAAATTATGGCTGAAACACCATTTTTGCCTTTTTCTACGAAAAGGCTGTATGTTCGCTCCAAAACCAAACTTTTACAGAAGGCCTGGAGACTCATAGTGTTGTATACGTATAAGCTCGATGAACTGCGATGATGTCTCTGTGTGTGTGTGCGCGCACCAAAAGTGCTAAAAGTTTAGCTCACTTTTTTGGAACTTATCCTCAACCGATTTAATTCCAACTATAGATAGTAGAATATATAGATGAGCGAAAGCATGGCTGAGTCGATTTTTCTGCCCGTGCACACGCACATATGACGTCACAGCCCTTAACGTTTCCATTGAAATCGTGACGTCATGCTCGTTTGGAGACACGTTTGACAGTTCGTTTGGAGACAGAGGATTTATCTTCACTCATCTATATATTCCACTATCTATAATTCCAACAAGTTTCATTCGACGCGGAATCCTGTCGTATTGTTTTCTATTGAAAATTTGGACCATGGGCACAGAAATTATGGCCACAATATACTATGTGTTATAAAAAAGCGAGTAAAAAAGTCTAGCTGACTTTTAATGGACTTACCCTCAACCGATTTACTCACAACAAATTGCATTAGATGCGGAATTCTGTTCTATTTAGAAAGTTGGCCAGATTGGACTATTACCTTTGAAATTATGGCCAAAATACTTTTTGCCTTTCTTGTGCAACAAAGTTGTACCGAAAGGCTATAATTTCTTTCCGAAAACGAACTATCGGATGCTTCCACACTGATACACTTCCCTTCCTCTTCATACGGGAGTTTGGTAGAAAGATGGTCATGACTCATGAGATTTATATAATAACAAATATTGCCCTCCGCTCGCTTGATGGGAATGACATTTTCGTTTTCTTTTTGTGTAGTCGGAGCTTCAGTTCAATTTACATCCAAAAGTGATATCCTTAAAATATATGACTGGGTAAAATAAAACAGGGGTATGTACGTCAAAAAGATTGGAAAAGGAAACAAAAATGTCGAAATTCTTATTAGCATATTGTAGATCAAGCTGAAAACCGAACCGAAGTTTCGCGACAATCGCATTTTCTCGCATTTCCGGATGTTGCAACTGCATCGCGAGTAGTGCGCAACTGTGCCATAGTCGGGCACCACTCGCGATGCAGTCGCGACATCCGGGAATGGGACAAAATATGATATTCGGTTTTCAACTGGATCTACAATATCTTTGCCATAAATAATCTGATTTTCATAGAACGGACAAAGAAATTTGTCTTTTTTACTCCTAGCTACTAGCTCATCTATTTTCAAGCACACACATTTTACGAAGGTCGAGAAAGGCACCATCATTGTCCAAAGAATGATGGGTTCATAATAATACGAAAACGGTGAATATGGTTGGAATTATGGTTGGAAGACAATTTTATACTGAGCTAATCTTATATATAAAAATGAAATGGTCTGTGTTCGTATCCGCATAACTCGAAAACGGCTGGATGGATTTTTTTCATTTCTTCAGCAGAAACATTCGTTATAATTTCCGACGGGTTTATATGATATTTCCTCATGCGAAAATTATTAATAAAGTTGAGTGAAATCGTGAAAAACTAAAATAAAGATTCGTATGGAAATTTCGCATGGAGAGGGCATAACGCGCATTTTCGCCTACTATGCAGGACAACGTCTGCAGGGTCGACTAGTTTTTGTATAAATATTGAGTGAAAGAAAGAGAAAAGAAAACCATTTCTTTTCGACCAAATGTCCCTTCGGCTAAAAGTCCTTTCGATGAAATGTCATTTGACCAAATGTCATTAGACTAACCGTCAATCAACGAAGTGTTCCAACGCCGGCTATGATGAAGTATTGGCAAAATAACAATGATATCATTAGTTTTTGACCATGTGCCGGAAAATTTAACCATCTGTACCTGATATTTGACTATTTCTGAAGGTTTTCAATTTTTCTATAATACACCAGGGTCTCCAGAAGTTTCTGTTAGCTCAGGTGAAAAATCCTCATTGGCATCAATATTCGTTTCTTCCGCTGCTGATTGAACTTCCTCACGTCCACTAATCAGTTTATTCATATATCTTGTGGATTATTTATTCAAATTAACCAAAAATCTATTGACGAATTATCCATTCAACTAATTACCCTTATTATTATTTATAAACACTTTCAACACTCGACTTATTTTCCATTCGACTGGATATCCTTTCGACTAAATGTCCATTCGATTAAATGTCCATTTGACTAAATTTCCATTCGACTAAATGTCCATTCGACAAATGTCCCTTCGACCAAATGTACTTTCGACTAAATGTCATTCGACTAAACGTCATTCGACGAAATGTCATTCGACGAACTGTCCCAGAGCCGAAACACGATACATAAACTAGATTACTTCTACTCGCGAAAGTCAAACAAATTGTTTATTCGATGAAACTACTCTTAAAATCTATTTCATAACAATTTCAATACCTCTCAATCTGCAACAATAGCAACGTTCAATTGGCTCACGTTTTGACAGTTCTCAATGCTCGATTGGCTTACAATGGCCGCTTTCGCATATCTCACATTATAGGATCCCTAGGAACTCCTAAATAAGTAATATTTGGAAGAACTTCAAAAGAAATTGATGGAGGAACTACGAAAGAAATCCCTAGAATTTTTAGTTTTCCACTTTTCTCACTGAACATATATTCATCTCATCACAAAACAAAGAAATACGGCACCAATCTCGTTGCTCCTTTTTGTTAACATGCGTGCTCACTGCTGAAAAAATCACAAAAGTTAGAAACAAATTAAACTCTTTTTCATTGCTTTGTTGTTGATGGGGTGAACATGGGAACTATGAGATGAAGTGCTGAATAGTTCCCCTATTTTTCCAAAATTCTCTTCAGAGGTTGTGAGAACGTGTTTGGATATGTTGGATTGCTATTAGCATTGAGCATTGTAGCAGTTGGGGTAGACGTATATATATAAGAAATGCTCTGAAGGATCAGAGTTCAATAAAAAAATAATTTTATTCCACTAATTATAAGTTACAATAAGTATCATTCACTTCTCACTCGAAACTGATTGAATTTTCCTACCGCTCAACCTTTTATTAACTAAATCTATCAACTCAGCAAAACGGTCCCGGTCAAAGTCTGCATCGATGTCGTCCGATCCGTTGTCGTTCGCTTGGCTTTGCGCACGTTGCCACCTCAGCTGGATAATTCCCTGGGTCATCACTTTTACGTTGCATCGATCGATGGGCCGGTCGATGGCTCGTTCTGATGGGATGGCACGTGGGCAACTCTGATCCTAACGCCTCCCCCCTCAAGTATCAAGCGTCCTCGTTTGATGTTTCAGGAGCTCGAACCTTGGTTCTGGGATGAGTTTCAGACGCTTCTGTCCGGGGTCCTTTCTTGTTGTTTGACTGTTCGAACCATCGGTTGCTTCTACTTCTTCTAGCTTCTTTGTTCTAAGCATCAGTGCCTCGACGTGGTTCTTTTTGGCATCCTTCTTGTGAGTTTTCTTGTAAAGAAAAGCAATGACGAAACAGAAAAATGTTAAAATCAGGAGGGCTAGCCCTCCAAAAGTTACCCTCTTATGTGTGCTGTTAAAGGAAAGCTGGATCATGCTCAATTCTTCCAGGTTTTGAATCCGCAGCATGAAGTGTTGCTCCTCGTTGTACGTGTAGTTTGACTTCTGAAGAGGTTTACTGTAAATTGGGATCAAGTAGTTGTCTTGTCTTATGACATATATTTTACCAGAGAATGTGAAGTTACGTGCTCTGATTGTGCAATTGCCGATTTCTATTATTGTTGGTTCGGTAATGATTCTTGAATCCTGCATGAGTCGTTTACCTCGATGTTTTCTGTAGTGTCAATTAGGATTACGCCGTCTGTGATCTCTTTGGCTTGGAATCCTTGTATTGTACTTACGAGTGTGCATTTTGGTGTTTGATGCGTTAAGATATTATGGATGCATTCGTCCTCGATCAGCTTGGTACCTTCACAAATGTCGCATTTTGTCGTTTGGGCGTAGATCAGATTGCCGTGCTTTGCCACCAGGTTTATGTCGGTTTTTATCCTCGAATTGTTGACCTTCAACGTGTGGAGCTCCAGGAGGTCGAAGTCCTTGTCGTCTAGTACTGGGGTCTTCACAAGTACCATCGCTTGTCCGCCGTTGATACCGGTAGTTGCTGAGCAATACTGAAATATTTCGTCAAGATAGTTAAGGTGGATGTTTTGCTTCCTAAGTTTCTGCGATTGCCTGCTTGTCATCTAACGAGAGGATGTTCTTATTTATGAGACCTAATCTGGAGAACTCGACTTGTTCTTCTATAGATTCTAATATATGAATTATTCTATCTGTATTCCAAATGAGATTAATGAACTCCAAGTCTGATCTAAGGTTTTGTACTGTGTTGAATTCTCTAGAGATTGTAGAACTAATTTTCCTCAAGGAATCTGTTATGTTATTGATTTTGTTTCTATAAAGTTCGTTAATTTGGATTTGCTTGATTTGGTTTTGTACTAACTTATTTTCCTGGTTCTTCAATATCCCTAATCCTTCGTGTATGATCTCAAGATCCTCGTTATCGGGATTACCCGCAATGAATTTAATTGCTGTTCCGAGGACGTTTATCAGTGCTCTTTTTGTTCTACTTGGGCTTAAACTAAAAAGTTTTTCCTTAGCTATTGTTAACTTTTCCTGTAGGGTTTGCTCTAAGTGTTCAACGGTTTTAAATGAGTGTATGATTTTTTCTATGTATTTGATGTTATCTTCTAGTGATTCCAAACTAATCTTATGTAGTGTCCTATCGTATCCTATCCTTATCCGTACTGTTTTTGTTTTTATGGCCACCATGCCATTGTTATTCGATATTTCCTTATATGTAGTCGCATTTATCAGGTGGATGAAGATTAATCTGATATTTTATTCGTTTAATGTTTTGTTCTGTTGAGGGCTTTAAGGTGTTATATGTTTTTATTTTTCAATCCGATTTTTATGTATTTTTATGTCATTACTATCTATGTATGTGAGTTCGTTATTAGTTTTAACTGTTGAAATTTTATACGGGTCTCTATCTTTATTTAGTCTTTGACTATTTTTGATATAATGTTTTTCATTCTGATTTAGATGTTTAGGGCTTTCATTATTTGAAAATTTTTTCTCGTGATTTAGTTTTCTTTTATTAAGCTCAACTTTAACGGCCGATTGAATTTTACGAAAGTTTTCTGCTATTTCCTCCTGATTGGTTGAATTTAATGAGTTGAAAACTACTTCCCGTGGTTTTTGATTGATTGCTGAATGAAAAGTATTATTGTAAACGTCAACCAAAACGTTAATTATTCCGTTAAGGCTCAAATCCTTGAATTTTGCATGGAGAGTACGATAGAGTTCGATTAATGTGGAGTGGAATCTTTCTACGATTCCGTTAGAACAAGAATTACTCGCGTTATGGATTTCGATGTTTAAATCGTTGAGAAAACCGACGAAATCAATGGATTTAAATGAAGGTTCTTGGTCGCTTACTATAGTCTTTGGTCTACAGAATTGTCTTATGTGCTCGGTGATTGCGTGTTTCATATCGACAATTGTTCTTGTTTGAAGCGGAATAACGTTTGCAAACTTTGAAAACGAATCGACTACAGTGAGCCATTTCTGACCCTTCATGAAAAATACATCAATGTGGATTCTATCAAAGACAGTTTCGCCAAAAGTACTTTTTTGGATTAATTTTGGAGGTTTGCGATCGTATTTGCTACGTTTGCAAATATCGCAAGAATTTATGAAAATTTTGAGCTTTCTTTCTAGCTCGGGAAAAAAGTATCTTTGTAAAATCTGTCTTTTATTTTCTTTTAACCCTCGATGTCCATATCCATGGGTACTTTCGATCAGCTCGTCCTGATCGGTGCCCAGTCTGATGTCCTCCAAGAGTTTCTCTGAAATAAAAACTTTGAAAATTTTATTAGCCGAAAAATGTATTCTATATGTTTCTTGTATAAGCTGCAGTAGGGATACGGGAGCTTTGATGCAATTAATACCTTTAGGATTCAGGCATCTTTTGAAAACGTTCACCACATCCGCTTCGGTGTATTCTGGTTGGGCAATTATGTATCTGTTATATTTGGGAAAAACGGCTTCGTGGAAATCTGTTTTAATTCGAGCAATTTTAAAAATTAATTGGTCTTTCCGTGCAGTTTATAAAATAATCGTCGCTAGTATCCGCAGAATGAATAGTCTCTAAATCTTCATCGTTCTCAGCTGTATTTGCATTTATTTCATCTTTCACCTTTATCCTGGATAAAGCGTCCGCAACGACGTTCTGTTTACCTGGTTTGTAGATGAATTCGTAATTGAATCCGCTCAACTGCAACTTCCATCTAACGATTTTATCATTAGAGTTAGTCATTGAGTAAATCAAAGGTTTATGGTCTGTTACCAGTTTAAATCTGCGACCATGTAAATAAGTTTTGAAGTGCTTCACTGCCCAAACTACAGCCAAAAGTTCTTTCTCCGTGGTGCTATATCTTTCTTCGGTAACGTTTAGCGTTCTTGATGCAAATGCTACTGGCCGATCTTTCCCAAGTGTACCTTGAGATAGTACCGCTCCAATGGCATAATCGCTCGCATCAGTCGTTAGAATGAACTCCTTCTCATAGTCCGGGTAGGCGAGTATGGGATCTCTTACAAGTATCTCTTTGCATTTTATGAAACACTCCTCCGTTTCAGGAGTGATTTCGAATTCGGCGTCTTTACGAAGTAACTTTGTCAAAGGTTTCACTAGTTTAGCGAAATCTTTGATAAATCTTCTGTAGTAACCTAACGTTCCAAGAAACTGTCTAATTTCTTTAACGTTTTTAGGTACTGGCCATGACCTAATAACTTTAATTTTGTCTTCATTGGGTAGCACTCCATCTTTGGTGACGGTGTGACCTAAAAATTGTACTTCATTTCTAAAGAATTCACACTTATCAAGCTGAATCTTTAGTCCTGCTTCTTTAAGCCGTTTCATAATCATTTCGAGATGTAGTTGATGTTCTTTGAAGGAAGCAGAAAACATAATAATGTCGTCCATGTAGACGAAGCAACAAACTCCAATTAAATCTCTGAGCATACAATCCATTACGCGCTGGAATGTTGCCGGGCACTTTTGAGTCCAAAAGGCATTCTTGTGAATTCACATTTGCCTGAATTCACAGAAAATTCGGTTTTTTCCGTGTCCTCTTTATCAAGTTGTATCTGATGGAAACCAGATACTAAGTCAATTGTAGAAAAATAACAGGCTCGACCCAGTTTATCTAATATGTCAGTTATATCAGGTATTGGGTACTTATCATTGATTGTCTTTTCGTTTAGTTTTCGGTAATCGATAACCAAACGAAATTTCTTTTTCCCAGAAGCGTCCGCCTTCTTGGGTACGACCCATACAGGGGCAGTGTATGGGGAGATGGATTCCTGAATTATTCCATCGTTCAACATTTTCTTCACTTGTTTTTGAATTTCTTGTTCAAAAATTTGTGGGTATCTATAGGACTTTACATGAATCGGCAAATTGTCAGTTGTTCGTATTTTATGTTTTATTTTATGCGTAAACGTGAGTTTTTCGCTTTCGTCGTAGAGAATTTCCAAGTTTCTGCGGATCACTTCATTAAGAGCATCTTTCTCTTCATCGTTCATATGCTCGTTCCTGAGGTGATAATCGACATTCTTTGCCGGCAACTCACAATTTGGTTTTTCGGCAATTTCGCATTTATCTGGCCTAATGTTAATTTGATTCATGTTTATCTCTAGAGGTTTTCTGGAATGGTTTTGAATTGCTACCGTCGCCTTTCCATTTAAACTTCTGTAGATTCCCAGTAAAATTGAAAATTTATCGAAATCCCTCTCGTCGGTGATTGTGAAATCTCCGTCTTTCAAGGTTTTAATTGTTAGATATTGGAACTCTTGTTCAGAAACGTTAATTTTAAGATCGTTCATAAACTTCTGTTTCAATTTATATTCCTTCCGTCCTATCTTTAATGTGTTCTTAGCAATGTTTAAGTTGGCGTTAAGGTCTCGCAATGACTCATAGCCAATGAGCCCGTCGAAAAACTCGTGAAATTTTAGAACATAGAACTTTAGTTTCTTATTTATCTGAAATGGATCAAATGAAACCGCATGTGTGATTTCGTGTGACCCTTGAATGTTCGAGACCTTTACTCCTTTTACAACGTCACAGTATTCTAGATTAACTCGATCGGCTGAAATGTAATTCTTATTCGCGCCGGTGTCGATTAGGAATTTCAATTCGCCCTTGCTAGTAATGAATGATATGTAAGGAAGAAAGTTATTATTCATTCGTTTGGATCTAGGTTTCGAGCCCCGAGAAAATTTAACTCCTCTCCGAGAAAGAATTCATCATCATCAGAATCCAACACCGAGTCATCGACCGGTTGGGTATCAGATTCTTGTTCATCCAGCTCGTGTTCCTTTGCATCGTTACGTTTTCCGTTTATGTGTGCATTCAATTGCATTTTAGACCTGGCTGTTCTCATAGAGACGTCACCGTCGGTCGGTTGTTTGGCTGAATGGTTTTTGAAATAGCCGGAGCCGGACTGATTCTGGCTCTGATTACTGTTGGTGTTATTGTGATTGGGTTTAGAACTATGGGATTGAGAATTATAGTTAGAGGTTCGCTTTGAAAAATTTTGTGGTTGCACACTTGGTTTCTGCTCTAATTTTTGCCTATAGGCCGCATTAGAATATTGCATAGTTATGTGGTAAGCTTCTTCTAATGATTCAGGCCTATAGCTTCGGACGTGCATAGACAATTTTTCCCCTAGACCATCGATAAATCGTGTTAAGGTCATAAGACCGATCAATTTATTTATGGCTTTAGTACTGGATTTATAATCGTCCATTACTGCGGCGGTTGATTTTATCGCCGTATCAATGCCCTTAGTTAAGTTATAGTACTCCGTGATGGTTTTGTTCCCCTGGCTTATATAAAAAAGAGATTGGAAGTGCGAGGCTAGGTCCCTTCTGTCCCCGTACGCGTTAAGTAACACTTCTTTAATTTCATCCCAGGTGCTCGGGTTTCCGGCTGCAATTAGAATTTCTTTTGCATTGCCAGTAATTTTACTTTTGACCGCACGTATAATTTGATTATATGTGGGTGTATGTTTGTGCTTATCGAAAAGACTCAACGTATCTTCGACGTCCTCGATCCAAGCTTGTGTCTCTTTTTTGTTGCCACTGAAAGGGCTTAAAATTTTTATTGGATCGGGGGTATTGTAAGCTAAAAATGGATCTTCCGCCCTATTTTGCAATCTAGCTAAGATGTCAAATAGCGATTCCTGGTTTTCTGTTAATTTTTGCACATGAGCAATAAGCTCTTCCTTCGTTAATTCGTTGGCCATTTCTACGTTTCTATTCGCGTTGAATAGCACGGATCGTTTTGTTTTTGCGTTTGCGCTAATTTTGTTTGTGAGTACTGAATATTATTTGAGCTCGATATTCACTCGCAGTTCAAATAGAATTCGAATACAGTTTATGATCAATTGGATCAATAATTACAGAACACTAATACAGAAATTATTTGGGTTCAATATCCGCTCTCCCCTCAAACGAAATTCCGTTAATGCACTTTTCTAATGATCGTTGGGATAAAAATTATTTGGGTTCGTTATTCGCACTCCCCACAAATTGAATTTTCACTAATACACGTTTCGATACACTTATCGCTTTGTAATGGTAATAAAGTTGGTACTTACAAGATGATTTTCATCAGGGAGTCCGAGCGAAGTTGAGATACGGGTTCCAAATGGCGGGAACAATTCTCCGGTAGCCTCAAATCCTGGATATCCGCTCCACGACAGCTGAATGCTGGACTACTGGTGCCCTCGATTGCGCGTAGAATTGCTCCTCTTTTAAAACTCGTTGATTATGATAGCCGATATTCGCTCTGCACTAACACTTCACACTAAGTTTTACCATTTGACTACACGACTGCGCCAGAAATGCTCTGAAGGATCAGAGTTCAATAAAAAAATAATTTTATTCTTCTAATTATAAGTTACAACAAGTATCATTCACTTCTCGCTCAAAAACTGATTGAATTTTCCTACCGCTAAACCTTTTATTAACTAAACCTATCAACTCAGCAAAACGGTCCCGGTCAAAGTCTGCATCGATGTCGCCCGATCCGTTGTCGTTCGCGTTGCTTTGCGCACGTTGCCACCTCAGCTGGATAATTCCCTGGGTCATCACTTTTACGTTGCATCGATCGATGGGCCGGTCAATGGCTTGTTCTGATGGGATGGCACGTGAGCAACTCTGATCCTAACGTATATATATATATATATATATATATATATATATATATATATATATATATATATATATATATATATATATATATATATAGTATTGTAGAAGTAAACACTATACAAAATGAAAAATCTTAGAAGTTCTAGCAGATATGTAGTATTATGTTATCATCATACCTATCTCATTACCTCCTTGCTTGTTTTGATGGATCATCATGGATCATTTGAAGATATATATATAGTATTGTAGAAGCTAAGCGTTAATTCGCCGAGACTTTATAAAAAAAATAATTTATTCACTAAATTAAACTGAAATCTACAATGTCACACTAAAAACTGAACTTGTCACTCGTTTATCGATCACTTTTATTAATTAAATCTGCTGATTCCGCAATCCTCCGGGTGGCGTGATTCCGATGCAACCTTTGTTCCCACGGCTTGTGGAATTTTGCGTGGCTCATCGTTTACGGCTCCGCGCTTGCTATAGGCTGGTTCTGGGTGTTCGCTGTTGCTATGGCCAGGTGAATGTGTTGGCGTTGGATGGTGACCGGAACCGACATAACGTCTCCCCCCTAAGTGTCAGGCGTTCTCGGTTGACCTCAAAGAGTCATCGGTGAATGTGAATTTGGCCGGAAAGAATAGGTTGGCCAAACTAGATGGGTTGTCCTTTTGTTGATTAACCGTTTTGTCTGTTAATTTTCCGTTCGCCGAACCTGAATTGCTACAAGATATGTGTAAAGTGGTTGTATCCTCATCTTTGGTACAAGGTTGACTTCTGTATCTGCGAATGCAGAAAATGATTAGGGTTATCGAAACGAGGGAGGACAATGAGCACTCCTCCAATTGTCTGTGAGCTAATTATGTGAAATTTAAGCCTTCTGATCTCTTCCAAACTGTTGAGATTCATCAGATGCAGTTCTTTTACGTCCGTATTTTGCTTGGTTAATAATATCTCTTTTCCAAAAATTGGTGTAAAAAATTCTTGTTGGTCGGTAGGTTTGGGGTTGCTTTTAAATGTGAAGTTCTGCACTGTAACTGTGCAGTTACCTGTTTCGATGATTGTTGGTGTTGATACTAGACGTGAATCACCGCATGAATCTTCTATGTATATTGTTGTGTCTGTGTCGATCAGTATGGTTCCCAGGCTGATTTCTTTGATGATTAGTTGCTCCGGTTGATTGTATGTTGAACATTTGGCTTTCCGGTTAGTGAGTATGTTGAATACGCAATCGTCGTTTACTGGATTAGTATTGTCGCAGATGAAGCACTTTTCCTTCTGCTCGTAAAATGTGTGTTGATGATAGGCCACATAGCGGATGTTTGTATCGATTCGTGTTCCGTTTGTGTTGATGGGTTCCAGTTGCATCAGTCTGTACTGCTTCTGCTCGATGATAGGAATTTTGATGATTATGATTATATGGTTGTTTTGTAAAGAGGCGATCGATAAAACAAGCCTATACATTTCGTCTTCGAATTTCATGTTGATTTGTTGATTTTCTAAGAACTTCCAAATATACTCTTTATCTTTTGGACTAAGAATGTTTTTGTTCAAGTGATTGGATTTCGAAAAAACTAACTGTTCCTCCAGATCTTCTAATGTCTTAATCAAAATATCTAGATTTAAAATAAGGTTGATCTGTTCTAAATCTCTGCTAACTCTTGAATTATCTTCATCTATTTTGATAGAAATTGACCTTAGTGTTTTGGAAACCTTGTTAACTGTTGATTGAAGCAAGTTATTTATTCTGATTTGTTTCGCTTGGTTTTCTATAATTTTGTTGTTGACTTGATCCTGAATTTCAAAGTTTTGGTTGATTAAATCTAAATCGTCCTGATCCGGGTTACCGGCTACGAATTTAACTACTTTTCCTAGAGCGTTTACAAGTCCTCTTTTGTGTCTTCTAGGGTAAAAACTATTCATTTTCTCATATGCTTTCCTAATCTTGAATTGAAAGGTTTGTTCTAAGTGGTCTGTGATATTAAGTTTAGTGGCAAGATTCTCTATATATTCGATGTTTTGCCTGATGTGTTCTAAATCAACTTTGTGGATAAGTCTCTCATAGCCTACTCGTATTCTAGCAGTGTCTAATTTGATTGTCAGTAGTCCATTTCTTGTTGATACATCGTGAAAGGTCGTCGCTGTAGTCAGTGGTATAAGTCTGAAAGGAGTTCGAGAAAATTTATCTCTTAATTCGTTTTTTGTGAATTTTTATTCCAAATGAATCTTTATAAGTGAGGTCGTTATTTTCTTGCACTCGTGAGGACTTAAAAGGTTCTTTGTCTTTTGTGATACGTTGTGTAACCTTGATGTATACGTCTTTACCGTTTACCAACTGTTCTGGTAATGATTTTCCTTTATTTTCTTCCTCTACTTGTCTTTTCCTTTTTTCCATCATTACCAAAATAGCTGATTGTGTCTTCTTGTAGTTTTGAAAAATATCGTCAGCGTTAGTCTGGTTTTGGTGGTTAAAGATAACTTGTCTTGGTTTGTACCCTGTAGCTGAATGGACTGTATTATTATAGATGTCTACCAAGATATTCATTCTGTCATGTAGTTCCAAATCTTTGTGTCTGTGGTTTAATGTCCGAAAAGTTCTATTAACGTGGAGTGAAAACGCTCCACTATTCCGTTCGAGTTACTGCAACTTGCGTGGTGTATCTCTATATTTAAGTCTTGTAAGAAGCCTATGAAATCGATAGAAGTAAAACCAGGTTCTTGGTCGCAAACTATAACATCTGGTCTACTGAAAACCCGAATATGCTCTGTGATTGCCCTTTTCAGATCAATAATTGTTCTGGTTTCCAGAGCGATCACATTTGCGAATTTTGAAAAAGCGTCCACTACTGTTAACATTTTTTGCCTTTTATGAAAAATATGTCGATATGTATTTTTTGAAATGGTCGAATCGTGTTGTTGGTTCTTTGAATTAATTTTGGGGGCTTTCTGTCGTACTTGCATTTCTTGCAGATAGGACAGTTGCTGATGTAAATTTTGAGCTTTTTGTCGATTTCCGGAAAGAAATAGTTCAAAAGGATTTGTTGTTTATTTTCTTTTGTTCCTCTATGTGCGTACTCGTGGACTTTCCGCACAATTTCGTCCTGCTCCTCCGGGAGTCTAACATCTTGTAAGAGTACCTGTGAAATATAGATCTTGAAAATTTTGCTGTGAGAAAAGTGTTTTCGGTATGTTTCTTGGATGATCTGGGTTAATGGTATGGGACAGTAAATGCAATTAGTTCCGTTTGGGTTAAGTTTTTCTTTGAGAATTTCGACAATGTTTTCTTCGTTGAAGTCTGGTCTTGAGATTGTGAATCTGTGGTATTTGGGAAAAATCTGTTCGTGAAAGTCGAGTTCTTGTGTATGGATTTTGAATATCAGTTGTGTTCTAAACATGTTAGTCGGTTTCTCTGTCGTCCAAATGTAATGGTCGTCGCTAGTATCTGCTGAGTGTACAGTCTCTCCGTCACTGTTGTTTTCGTCGTGTTCGTCCTCTGTATTACTCTGGTTGTTGGCGTTGAGGTCGGTCTGCTTAATTCTTGAAAGGGCGTCTGCTACGACGTTCTCTCGTCCAGGTTTGTAAATTGTTTCGAAGTCGAATTCACTGAGGTCTATTTTCCAACGTATAATTTTTGGTTAGCACTTGTCATGGAATATATTAATGGCTGATGATCGGTAATTAACTTAAAACGTCGCCCGTAAAGATAGGGCCGGAAATGTTTTACCGCCCATATGATGGCTAAGAGTTCCTTCTCCGTGGTACAATAATTTTCTTCGGCTTTGCTAAGTGTTCTAGATGCATAGGCAATAGGGCGGTCTTTGCCAATTTGTCCTTGTGATAGGACTGCTCCGATCGCAAAATCGCTTGCATCTGTCGTCAAAATAAATTCCTTCTCAAAATCGGGGTAGGCCAAAATAGGGTCCATAATCAGAAGGGATTTACATTTTTCGAAGCATTGGGTTTCTTCTGCAGTGAACTTGAAGTCTGTATCGTTCCGCAGTAGTTGTGTGAGGGGTTTTACCATCTTCGCGAAGTCTTTAATAAAGCGGCGATAGTAACCAATGGTTCCAAGAAATTGTTTTAATTCCTTTTCAGTTTTCGGAATGGGCCAATTTTTATCACCTCGATTTTATCACTGTTCGGTTTGACTCCTGTTTTGTAACGGTATGACCTAAAAATTGGACTTCTGGTCTAAAGAAGTAACACTTGTCCAACTGTATTTTCAAACATGCTTCCTTTAATTTTTGAAGTATCTTTCGTATTTCCTTCTCGTGCTCTTCGTGCGACCTTGAGACAATTATTATGTCGTCGATGTAAACGAGACAGCATACCCCAATAAATTCCCTAAGAACGGAGTCCATGACCCTTTGAAACGTCGCTGGGGCGGTTTTTTGGCCGAAGGGGATTCTGGTGGATTTGTATTTTTCCGAATTCACAGAAAAAGCCGTTTTTCGAAGTCTTTTTATCTAGTTGAATTTGATGGAATCCAGATACTAGATCAATGGTAGAGAAATATGTTGCTCTACCAAGCTTGTCTAATATTTCCGATATCTCCGGTATTGGATATCTATCGGAAATTGTTTTATCATTAAGTTTGCGATAGTCGATGACTAATCTAAACTTTTTGACCCCTGATGCGTCAGCTTTTTTAGGGACTACCCAAACAAGTGATGTATAGGGCGATATAGATTCCTTAATAATCCCGTCCCTCAACATCTGTTGTACCTGTTTTTGCACTTCAGTTTCAAATACTTGTGGATAGCGGTACGATTTGGTATGAATCGGAATGTTATCGACTGTTCTGATCTTATGTTTAATCTGATGAGTGAATGACAGTTTCTCATCTTCAAAGTATAAGATCTCTGAGTTATCCGAAATGATTTTTCTAAAGCCTCTTTCTCTGGTTTGTTTAATGAGTCATCTTGTATTTTAAATTTGTTTCTCTTTGTGTTTTCCGGCTGTTCAATTGCTGTGAAGTCATTATTATTGAAACTGATTTCATTGATGTTGATTTCTAAGTTTGTCTTGTTAGGGTTCTTTACGGCTACGAAAGCGGAATTCCTTCGACTGTTATAAATGCTTGGCAAGATAGAAAAATTTCCCATGTTCCTTTCCTCACCTATAATAAAGTCTCCATCATTTTCTGTTTTAATTTTAATGAACTGCACTTCTTGCTCATTAAGATTAATCTTTTACGTTTCGGGGAACCTCTTTTTCAATTCGATTGTTCTCCTTCCTATTTTAAGTTTGTTTTTTCCAATATCTAATTGAGCGTTCAAATCGCGCAGAGATTCATATCCGATCAGTCCGTCGAAGAACTGATGAAATTTAAATACATAAAATTTCAACTTTTTCTTTGTTGAGAATAGGTCAAATGAAACAGATTTATTGATTTTGAAAGTACCGTTAATATTTACCACTTTGAGACATTCTTCGTTCTTTGCGTTTTCCAAGTTTACATGTTCAGGGGATATGTAATTTTGTTAGCACCAGTATCTATCAGAAATTTCATTTCGCCCTTCGTAGTTTGTATTGTAATATATGGAATGAAGTTATTCATCCCTTTGTTTTTCTGCAACCGGCTATCTGAAAATTTATCTCGTCTCCAACGAAATAGTCATCATCATCCGATTCGATTTTAGATGTGTTGGCTTCGTTTTCGACTGCATCCGGTTCTTCGTCATGCTCATCTAGATGTTTACTATGTTTTATTTCGTGATTATTGACTTGCATTTTTGAAATGTGGGATTTCATCGAAACATCTTCATCATGATTATTGAATTTCCTGAATTTTCCAGAGTTTGGTTTCTGTTGGTTTGGATTCTGAGTATTGTGATTATTAGTATTCTGAATTTTTGGGTTCTCATTTCTGTTCTGGTATTTTGTGTTTGTGTTAAATCCCGATGAGCTAGATGAGACTTGCCGAGTTTCCATTTTCTGCCTATGTGAGGCATTCGAATGTTGCACGGTTATGTCATGAGCTTCCTCCAAGGATTTTGGTCGGTAGCTTCTGACATACATAGCTAGGTTTTCCCCATTGAGTCCGTCAATGTACCTAGTTAAGGTGATTAAGCTAATAAGCTTGTTCACCGCTTCGATTGAGCCTTTATAGTCGTCCATCTGGACGGCTGTGGTTTTAATTGCCGTATCAATGGCTTTGACTTTTTGGAAATATTCACTAAGTGATTTTTTCCTTGTTTTACGTAAAATAATGATTGCAAATGGGACGTGATGTCCCTTTTATCGCCGAATGCGTTTAGAAGAATTTCTTTGATCTCCTCCCATTCCGAGGGTTTCCCGAAGCTATCAGCACTTCTCTTGCTTCTCCCACTATTTTAGATTTTACTGCACGGATTATGTGCTTGTATGAAGGTTCTAGTTCGAACTCTTCAAATTGATCTAGTGCCTCTTGCGTGTCATTAATCCACGCGATGGCTTCTTTTCTATTTCCATTGAATTTGGAAATAATTTTAATTTGGTCGGGTATGTGGAAGTTTGTGAAAGGATTATTTGCCTTCTTTTCAAATCATTAATTGTTGAAACGAGTTCTGCTTGGATGTTGGTTAGCTGTTGCACTTGCGCAATCAGCTGTTCTGGGGTGATTGAATTTTGATTGCCCTGGGTGTCTGTCATGGTGTTGTATTCCCTAAGCTTTCACTGAGCAACGAATAATGCACACACGAATGATATGATACCTGTTAGCTTGTTTCCCCCGCGCACCGTTATTTCACTTATGAGCGTGTTCAATTTGTGCACTTGTCGAGGTAAATTAGGGAAGATTGTATTCGAGCTCAATATGCCCTTTCGCTCAAATAATCTCACTAATAGATCACTTTATAATAAGCACTTGTAAAAAATGTTTTAATGATTACTTACAGTAGGATAATCAGCATCCTCCTGGAGTTTTAGGTGAGTGTAGATCTTCCTGGGGGTTGGTTCTATAAGTGGATCCGCCTTCGCTCTGGATACATGCAACTCAACGATATGCCCTCGCCGATGGTTTCCCGATGTACCAGTTGTTCGCACTGAACTTTGCTAAGTTGGGTTTCGTTACTCCGAACACTTTTCGATGCACTTAATTTCCACTTTTTTCCGTAGACTGCGCCAGCTAAGCGTTAATTCGCCGAGACTTTGTAGTAGTATTATGTTATCATCATACCTATCTCATTACCTCCTTGCTTGTTTTGATGGATCATCCAGACCCGAAAACTCAAAACTATCATGGCTCATGGGACTTGATTGGTTTTTCATTAATTACAGATCACCCGAGACGGGGCAACCACGGGCTGAAAGTCTCGTAAATAAAGAATATAAAAAACAAAACAAGTATTTCAAAATTGCTTTCCTATTTGAAACGTAATGTTGATACCGGAAAAAAACAATAATTGTAATTAATTCATAATAACTGTTTGGGCGATTAATGGACGAGCTTGGTGGTCTAGTGACTACCGCTTCTACCTTATAAGCAGGAGGTCGTGGGTTCAATTCCAGGCTCGTCTCTTTTCTACATTGTATTTTCTATCTTAGTTCTTTCTGTGTTTCACGTTCTACCAAAACTATTCCTTTTGTGTTACATTCATCCACAATAACAATCCACTAGCCTCCCGTAGCACATATGAGAGGTCGTAGAATTCTCTGCATCTTTCTTAAGTAGGTGCCCAACTAATCATCCTTCCCCTTCCTCAGCATTCGCAAGGACGTGGCCTGGACAGATCTCGGCTATTGGAGAGTGCATTACTTTCATCTAAGAGATAGCGAATAATCCCAAATCAATATCTGTGGTAACGGATGGAAGTGATGGCACTGTCATACAATAGTCTTGACTAGTACCACTTTTTATGTCGGTTGTTTGCTCATTCAAAAATTGTTCTGTTCTGCTAAAGAAGGATCCATAACGTATATCACGCGGAAATTGGCAATATTCAAACCACCGCCTCCCATCGTCACAATCTTTGCATTGAACATCTAAAATCATCATACTTCGAACGCTATAAGTTTTGTTTCGGATAGATTCTGGAGTGAATTTTCGGAATTCTATAGAACTATAGTCTATAGGACTATAGTCCCCGCAAGTTCTTTGAAATCACAAAATAATCTTTAGATTTTCATGACTGAACTATGATTTATCCATATAATTTTGCATGCACGCAGTGTGGTACGACTTGTACGCAACATGCTGGATAGCCAAAAACAGACTGTAAAAAACCCAGATTAATCCACCTAGCGGCGATGATGCCTTTCTCGTGCATCGTAAAATGTACTGAAAAAATCACATAGGAAAGGTCAAAAAAGCACTTTAGGGGGATAGATCGCATATTTTCTATCATTTTGCATGTTTTTGCATTAATTACTATGGATTCCCACCATTCTTGAAAAAAAATTTTTTTTTCGATTTTGAAATTTTTTTTCCAAGAGGGACCCTTGGGAAAAAACAATGATTTTTCAATAATTCCGAAATGCAATGTCCGATCAGGCCAATTTTCAATAGCAAACAATGGGACCGCATTCCCCGTCGAATGCAACTTGTTGCGAGTAAATCAGGTAATGCTATGTTCCAAAAATGTGTCTACAAAATTTGTACACATACACACATACATATACACACACATACATACACACAAACAGACATCACCTCAATTCGTCGAGATGAGTCGATTGGTATATAACACTATGGGTCTCCGAGCCTTCTATCAAAAGTTTGGTTTTGGAGTGAAATTATAGCCTTTACGTATACTTAGTATACGAGAAAGGCAAAACGTGGAACGAAACTATCCGGCTGGTACTCAGTGGCCGTTACATGAAAATGTTATCGGTCTTCAGTAGCCGATTTTCGGACATTTCAAAGATTGTTCTGCAAAAAAATCAAGATATTTGACTGAAAACAGCTGATATCTTTATCCTCAACGTTGCCATTCCACGTTTTTTGCGACCTTGATACTTTACGTTACAAATCTTGGCTCGGTACTTGTAGTGTTAACAGAGGCTAATTTGTCATAATATTAAGTCTCAGTATAGTGTTTAAACTTTATCCGTAGAAGATTGTGCAGGAAAATGTTTGTCTCTTTAGTCATTGAAGTGATTACTCTTCTACAATTCATACAACCGGCTTATCTCATATGGAGCTATGTGTCCATGAATCATCTTAGTTCATCCGAAGGTATCCAAACACGCTTCTAGGTACAAGATGAGCGAACTAACTTCTCGCTATTGTTCCTGTTGTCTGTACTGAAGATACACAAACCGATGTATATAGTAGCTAAAGCACTTGATTTAGTTTAGCCAGCTTCCTGTCCTGAGCTGGCTTCCGGCTAGCCACAGGCTCAGACCAACGAGCATGCAAATATTTAGTATGCGAACAGACAAATGGCCACTACAGGAGGACGAATGGCACCCACTACAACAAAGAGGCATTTCACTGCCATTTAAATATCGTTGGATAGTTTGTCTCAGCCTCAAGTTAGTCAAAACAAAAGAGCCATTAGGAAGGCTTTTCAACGTCTGTGCATTTGAATGTGAATTCATCACTGTGAGTGGCTCCGGCGTCATATCACTGATGTCAACGTATTTCCGGGCTTGGTAGCAACCGAAGCAACAAATGTCTGGCCTGAATTTAATGCAATCATTAGTATCATTAGTAAACATAATGCACAGTTTGAACCCTAATTATGGGCCACGTCAGTTTACTAGTTGTTGATGACATCAATTTGGTAGCAGCAGTTTAATTAGGCTTTGATCATCTACTCAAATTTGCCCTCATAGACTGCCAATTGAAATCACTGTTGACCACCGCTTCACGACATAATAGATTCCATCGTCATAATCGATGGAAGGGTTTGCATATCCTGACTGTTTGGTGGGCGGGTAAAAATGCAATCATACCGCCCGGCCGCTCGGCGTTTGCTCATTTCATATGCCAAACAACAATCGACCGGCATCGGCATCATCACCATGTTTGAGTGTACGGAATTTGCACACCGGCAATCGACGACAATCGGCGAATGTTTATTGACGCTGAAAGCAGATTAGTAAAATATACACCGGAATTAAACTAAAATTACGTGCGTACCGGTGCGTAAACTATATTCCTCCATGTACCGAGTTTGTGCGAGTCAACAATCAACGTAGCTTCCGGGGCTGTTGTTTGTCCCTGTGACGGCGGGCCTTCCCCCAACCGATCGTATCCAGGCTATCCCCAGGATCAGAACCAATGCAAATATGCAGTTCAGGTAGCAAAACGCGTGAGCACGAACCAACCACACACATATACCCGGGATGGTGCTCGATAACCTTCGCGGCTATTTTGTGCTTGTTCAAAACCATGTTCAGACGGATGGTTGCAAATAGGGACCGTTCCACGATGTTGATTGGTCGTAATATCTAGACTATTTGATCCAAGCGGAAAACGAAATGCTAAAATCTTCTACCTAGTTTTGGTTCACCATTATTATAAATTTGCAACTGAAATTAGATAGGAGGTTAAGACTGTTCTATCTTAGATACAATTACAAGACATTTTTTCATTAATTCATGTTTCTACTTTTTGACTTTATATATTTCGTCGAAAACTACGTTCCTGAGCGTTGACCATACGACGTTTCTGAAGGACTCCCACTTGAGCGTTTTGGTTTATATTGACCCGGATTTGACTTAGCAATATCTAAGCCAAATTGACATGTTTATATTCCCAAAATAATCGTCAGCTCATAAATTTTCCGAAACTGATCTCAGATTGTTAATCGGGACACGAATATCGCGCATGAAAGATTCTATTGCTGTTCTACCAAGTCAACTGTGATCAATACAAAGTCAATAGCAACCCATGGAATATATACATGCCCTTAGAGCCCAGGTGCATGATTTTGGATATGTCCAAACATGTTGTTCTAAGTTCTCCAAATCATTCTGAAGTTTCAACCAATTGGTCTACCAAGTCAACTGGGCTTAATACAATGCCAACAGTTAGCTATGGGCTTAATACATGCCCTTTAGGGTCATTTGCGTGATTATTGATTGGTCCAAGCCAGATAGATGTACTAAGATCTCCAAATCGTTCGGAGTTCAGACAAATCGGTCTACCAAGAAGGCAGCTGGGCTCGATACAAAGCCAATAGCAACCCAAGGTGTCTATACAAACCCTTAGAGAATATGTACATTTGAATATGTCCAAACCAGTTATCTAAAGTTCTCCATATCATTCTGGAGATCAGACAAATTGACCTACTAGTCAACTGAGATCGGTACAAAATCAATAGCAAGCAAGATTCTCCACCAGGCTAAGATTTACGATTTAGGTATCTCCATACCGGAGGAAGTTCCGGAGGAATTCCCGGAGGAACTTCCGGAGGAATTCCTGGAGGAACTTCCGGAGTAATTCCCGGAGGAACTTCCGGAGGAATTCCCGGAGGAACTTCCGGAGGAACTTCCGGAGGAATTCCCGGAGGAACTTCCGGAGGAATTCCTGGAGGAACTTCCGGAGGAATTCCCGGAGGAACTTCCGGAGGAATTCCCGGAGGAACTTCCGGAGGAATTTCTGGAGGAACTTCCGGAGGAATTCCTGGAGGAACTTCCGGAGGAATTCCCGGAGGAACTTCCGGAGGAATTCCCGGAGGAATTCCCGGAGGAACTTCCGGAGGAATTCCCGGAGGAACTTCCGGAGGAATTCCCGGAGGAACTTCGGAGGAATGCCCCGCGGCACGTTCGGAGGAATTCCCGGAGGAACTTCCGGAGGAATTCCCGGAGGAACTTCCGGAGGAATTCCCGGAGGAACTTCCGGAGGAATTCCCGGAGGAACTTCCGGAGGAATTCCCGGAGGAACTTCCGGAGGAATTCCCGGAGGAACTTCCGGAGGAATTCCCGGAGGAACTTCCGGAGGAATTCCCGGAGGAACTTCCGGAGGAATTCCCGGAGGAACTTTCGGAGGAATTTCCGGAGGAACTTCCGGAGGAATTCCCGGAGGAACTTCCGGAGGAATTCCCGGAGGAACTTCCGGAGGAATTCCCGGAGGAACTTCCGGAGGAATTCCCGGAGGAACTTCCGGAGGAATTCCCGGAGGAACTTCCGGAGGAATTCCCGGAGGAACTTCCGGAGGAATTCCCGGAGGAACTTCCGGAGGAACTTCCGGAGGAATTCCCGGAGGAACTTCCGGAGGAATTTCCGGAGGAACTTCCGGAGGAATTCCCGGAGGAACTTCCGGAGGAATTCCCGGAGGAACTTCCGGAGGAATTCCCGGAGGAACTTTCGGAGGAATTCCCGGAGGAACTTCCGGAGGAATTCCCGGAGGAACTTCCGGAGGAATTCCCGGAGGAACTTCCGGAGGAATTCCCGGAGGAACTTCCGGAGGAATTCCCGGAGGAACTTCCGGAGGAATTCCCGGAGGAACTTCCGGAGGAATTCCGGAGGAACTTCCGGAGGAACTTCCGGAGGAACTTCCGGAGGAATTCCCGGAGGAACTCCCGGAGGAACTTCCGGAGGAATTCCCGGAGGAACTTCCGGAGGAATTCCCGGAGGAACTTCCGGAGGAATTCCCGGAGGAACTTCCGGAGGAATTCCCGGAGGAACTTCCGGAGGAACTTCCGGAGGAATTCCCGGAGGAACTTCCGGAGGAATTCCCGGAGGAACTTCCGGAGGAACTTCCGGAGGAATTCCCGGAGGAACTTCCGGAGGAATTCCCGGAGGAACTTCCGGAGGAATTTCCGGAGGAACTTCCGGAGGAATTCCCGGAGGAACTTCCGGAGGAATTCCCGGAGGAACTTCCGGAGGAATTCCCGGAGGAACTTCCGGAGGAATTCCCGGAGGAACTTCCGGAGGAATTCCCGGAGGAACTTCCGGAGGAATTCAAGGAGGAACTTCCGGAGGAATTCCCGGAGGAACTTCCGGAGGAATTCGGAGGAACTTCCGGAGGAATTCCCGGAGGAACTTCCGGAGGAATTCCGGAGGAACTTCCGGAGGAATTCCCGGAGGAACTTCCGGAGGAATTCTGGAGGAACTTCCGGAGGAATTCCCGGAGGAACTTCCGGAGGAATTCCCGGAGGAACTTCCGGAGGAATTCCTGGAGGAACTTCCGGAGGAATTCTGGAGGAACTTCCGGAGGAATTCCGGAGGAACTTTCGGAGGAATTCCCGGAGGAACTTCCGGAGGAATTCCTGGAGGAACTTCCGGAGGAATTTGGAGGAACTTCCGGAGGAACTTCCGGAGGAACTTCCGGAGGAATTCCCGGAGGAACTTCCGGAGGAATTCCCGGAGGAACTTCCGGAGGAATTTCTGGAGGAACTTCCGGAGGAATTCCCGGAGGAACTTCCGGAGGAATTCCCGGAGGAACTTCCGGAGGAATTCCCGGAGGAACTTCCGGAGGAATTCCCGGAGGAACTTCCGGAGGAATTCCCGGAGGAACTTCCGGAGGAATTCCCGGAGGAACTTCCGGAGGAACTTCCGGAGGAACTTCCGGAGGAACTTCCGGAGGAATTCCCGGAGGAACTTCCGGAGGAATTCCCGGAGGAACTTCCGGAGGAATTGGAGGAACTTCCTGAGGAATTCCCGGAGGAACTTCCGGAGGAATTCCGGAGGAACTTCTGGAGGAATTCCCGGAGGAACTTCCGGAGGAATTGGAGGAACTTCGGAGGAATTCCCGGAGGAACTTCCGGAGGAATTCCCGGAGGAACTTCCGGAGGAATTCCCGGAGGAACTTCCGGAGGAATTCTGGAGGAACTTCCGGAGGAATTCCCGGAGGAACTTCCGGAGGAATTCCCGGAGGAACTTCCGGAGGAATTCGGAGGAACTTCCGGAGGAACTTCCGGAGGAATTCGGAGGAACTTCCGGAGGAATTCGGAGGAACTTCCGGAGGATTTCCCGGAGGAACTTCCGGAGGAATTCCTGGAGGAACTTCCGGAGGAATTCCCGGAGGAATTCCCGGAGGAACTTCCGGAGGAACTTCCGGAGGAACTTCCGGGCTAATTTCCGGAGGAATTCCCTGAGGTATTCCCGGAGAAACTTCCGGAGGATCTTCCGGAGGAATTCCAGGAGGAACTTCCGGAGGAATTTTTGGAGGAACTTCCGGAGGAATTCCCGGAGGAACTTCCGGAGGAATTCCCGGAGGAACTTCCGGAGGAATTCCAGGAGGAACTTCCGGAGGAATTTTTGGAGGAACTTCCGGAGGAATTCCTGGAGGAACTCCCGGAAGAATTCCCAGAGGAACTGCCGGAGGAATTCCTGGAGGAACTTCCGGAGGAATTCCTGGAGGAACTTCCCGAGGAATTCGGAGGAACTTCCGGAGGAATTCGGAGGAACTTCCGGAGGAATTCGGAGGAACTTCCGGAGGAATTCGGAGGAACTTCCGGAGGAATTCCCGGAGGAACTTCCGGAGGAATTCCGGAGGAACTTCCGGAGGAATTTGGAGGAACTTCCGGAGGAATTCGGAGGAACTTCCGGAGGAATTCCCGGAGGAACTTCCGGAGGAATTCCCGGAGGAACTTCCGGAGGAATTCCCGGAGGAACTTCCGGAGGAATTCCGGAGGAACTTCCGGAGGAATTCCCGGAGGAACTTCCGGAGGAATTCCCGGAGGAACTTCCGGAGGAATTCCCGGAGGAATTCCCGGAGGAACTTCCGGAGGAATTCCCGGAGGAACTTCCGGAGGAATTCCCGGAGGAACTTCCGGAGGAATTCCCGGAGGAACTTCCGGAGGAATTCCCGGAGGAACTTCCGGATGAACTTCCGGAGAAATTCCCGAAAGAACTTCCAGAGGAATTCCCGAAAGAACTTCCGGAGGAATTCCCGGAGGAACTTCCGGAGGAATTCCCGGAGGAACTTCCGGAGGAACTTCCGGAGGAATTCCTGGAGGAACTTCCGGAGGAATTCCCGGAGGAACTTCCGGAGGAATTCCCGGAGGAACTTCCGGAGGAATTCCCGGAGGAACTTCCGGAGGAATTCCCGGAGGAACTTCCGGAGGAATTCCCGGAGGAACTTCCGGAGGAATTCCCGGAGGAACTTCCGGAGGAATTCCCGGAGGAACTTCCGGAGGAATTTCGGAGGAACTTCCGGAGGAATTCCCGGAGGAACTTCCGGAGGAATTTTCGGAGGAACTTCCGGAGGAATTCCCGGAGGAACTTCCGGAGGAATTCCCGGAGGAACTTCCGGAGGAATTCCCGGAGGAACTTCCGGAGGAATTCCCGGAGGAACTTCCGGAGGAATTCCCGGAGGAACTTCCGGAGGAATTCCCGGAGGAACTTCCGGAGGAATCGCCGGAGGAACTTCCGGAGGAATTCCCGGAGGAACTTCCGGAGGAATTCCCGGGGGAACTTCCGGAGGAATTCCCGGAGGAACTTCCGGAGGAATTCCCGGAGGAACTTCCGGAGGAATTCCCGGAGGAACTTCCGGAGGAATTCCCGGAGGAACTTCCGGAGGAACTTCCGGAGGAATTCCCGGAGGAACTTCCGGAGGAATTCCCGGAGGAACTTCTGGAGGAATTCCCGGAGGAACTTCTGGAGGAATTCCCGGAGGAACTTCTGGAGGAATTCCCGGAGGAACTTCCGGAGGAATTCCCGGAGGAACTTCCGGAGGAATTCCCGGAGGAACTTCCGGAGGAATTCCCGGAGGAACTTCCGGAGGAATTCCCGGAGAAATTTCCGAAGAGATTCCCGGAGGAGCCTCCGGAGGTACTTCCGGAGGGACTTCAGGCATTCACGGAGGAACTTCTGGAGTAATTTCCGGAAGAACAGCCGGAGGAATTCTCAGAGGACTTCCCGGAGGAACTTCCGGAGGAATTCTCCAACGGCGTGACACCCGGAATTCCCGGAGGAACTTTCGGAGGAACTCTCCAACGGCGTGACACCGCCACGTCGCTGCTACTGGCTGAAGATGATTTATCACGCCACCGACGATAAATTTTCAATCGGCTCACAGGTCTGCTTTGAGAGGTTTCCCTCGCCTCCAACGGCAGTGATTTTTGGCATCTCGCGTGCAAACGGATTGGTAGCCGTGTCCACCATGAGAAACATCCGGAGGAATTCCCGGAGGAACTTCCAGAGGAATTCCCGGAGTAACTTCCAGAGGAACTTCCAGAGGAATTCCAGGAGGAACTTCTAGAGGAACTTCTGGAAGAATTTTCGGAGGAACTTCCGGAACAATTTCCGGAGGAACTTCCGGAAGAATTTCCGGAGGAACTTCCGGAAGAATTTCCGGAGGAACTTCCGTAGGAAATTCTAGAGGAATTTCCGGAAGAACTTTCAGAGGAATTTCCGGCGGAACTTCCAGAGGAATTTCCGGAGGAACCTCCAGAGGAATCTCCGGGGGAACTTCCAGAGGATTTTCCGGAGGAACTTCCAGAGGAATTCCCGAAAGAACTTCCAAAGGAATTTCCGGAGGAACTTCCAGAGGAATTTCCAGAGGAACTTCCAGGGAAATTTACGAAGGAACTTCCAGAGGATTTTCCGAAGGAACTTCCAGAGGAATTTCCGAAGGCACTTCCAGAGGAATTTCCGGAGGAACTTCCAGAGGAATTTCCGGAGGAACTTTCAGAGGAATTTCCGGAGGAACTCTCAGAGGAATTTCCGGAGGAACTTGCAGAAGAATTTCCGGAAGAACTTTCAGAGGAATTTCCGGAGGAACTTCCGGAAGAATTTCCGGAGGAACTTCCGGAAGAATTTTCGGAGGATTTTCCGGAGCAATTTCCAGAGGAACTTGCGAAGGAATGTCCAAAGGAACTTCCGGAAGGATTTCCAAAGGAACTTCCGGAGGAATTTTCGAAGGATCTTTTGAAGAAATTGCCGGAGGAACTTCCGGAGGAACTTCCGGAAGAATTTCCGGAGGAACTTCCAGAGGAATTTCCGGAAGAACTTCCGGAGGAATTTCCGGAAGAACTTCCGGAGGAATTTCCGAAAGAACTTCCAGAGGAATTTCCGGAGGAACTTCCGGAGGAACTTCCGGAGGAATTTCCGGAGGAATTTCCGGAAGAACTTCCGGAGGAATTTCCGAAAGAACTTCCAGAGGAATTTCTGGAGGAACTTCTAGAGGAATTTCCGGAGGAACTTCCAGAGGAATTTCCGGAGGAACTTCCAAAGCAATTTCCGGAGGAATTTCCAGAGGAATTTCCAGAGGAATTTCCGGAGGAACTCCCAGAGGAATTTCCGGAGGAACTTTCAGAGGAATTTCCGGAGGAACTTTCAGAGGAATTTCCGGAGGAACTTCCAGAGGAATTTCCGAAGGAACTGTCAGAGGAACTTCCGGAGGAATTCCCGGATAAACTTCCGTGGGAATTCCCGGAGAAACTTCCGGAGGAATTCCCGGAGGAACTTCCGGAGGAACTTCCGTAGGAATTCCCGGAGGAACTTCCGTAGGAATTCCCGGAGGATCTTCCGTAGGAATTCCCGGAGGAACTTCCAGAGGAATTCCCGGAAGAACTTCCAGAGGATTCCCGGAGGAACTTCTGGAGGAATTTCTGAAGAAATTCCCGGAGGAGCCTCCGGATGTGTTTCCGGAGGGACTTCAGGCATTCACGGAGGAACTTCTGGAGTAATTTCCGGAAGAACTGCCGGAGGAATTTTCAGAGGAATTCCCGGAGGAACTTTCGGAGGAATTCTCCAACGGCGTGATACCGCCACGTCGCTGCTACTGGCTGAAAATGATCTATCACGCCACCGACGATAAATTTTCAATCGGCTTACAGGTCTGCTTTGAGAGGTTTCCCTCGCCTCCAACGGCAGTGATTTTTGGCATCTCGCATGCAAACGGATTGGTAGCCGTGTCCACCATGATGGGTTCGAGTGTAAAAGAATAAACACTTCAAAGTTTAACGCGAAAAGCACATGATCGGTAAGCAAACATAACACATTAGGCCCCATATGTTATGATACCATTATCAACTGGTTAGAGGATCCATATCAATCTTCCGGATTAAGCAATCCAACGTATATTTAGTTTTAAAATTGTATTTTAGTATAAACAAACTGAAACAATTCCATACCACTTATCTGCTAACGGATAATTGAAGTGATGAAGGGAAGAACACTTCAGTATCCAAAAACAATCATTCATTGCTTCAAATAATATGAGTTGTTTTTCATAAACGCATATTTTCCTATGCAAATTTGTAAACTACCGCACATTTTTTGATAAAACACATTCCCGTCTACAAACTACATGAGCGATTACGCGAACTTCTTTAATTTTTATAAAATATGCTTGAGATCACTGAAACATTTTTCTTTTCCCATGGAAAACTAGATGGAGACATCAGACGAATCTAATTCTTAACCCGCATGGCTTGCTGTATTCTGAATTTCAGCGTCTGCTATGATTTATTGACAAACCACTAAGGATGATCCATATCATACCACTAAAAGCCTGTCTCATTTTACGAATCGAACATAAAAGTTACAGTTCTGCTATTGTTGGATAGCAGAACTAATAAAACATCAATCCTGTCAGAAGTAACATTGCTCTGCGACAAATATTAGTGCTGTCCAATGAGAGCTTGAAGTAGCTCGATGTTTTTCCCTGTCCTGCCCATGCTCATTTGTTGACAAAAAAGAACGAGCAGGAATAGAACAACTTCGAGCTGCTCATTGGACATCACTATTGAACTGTCGCTTTTAAATTTAATTTGAGTTTAATTCGGGAAATGAAACAGGCCATAAATGATCGAACCCAAATTACTAAATGATCGAAATCATCCTTGCTTCGTCACCTTTATGCTTTACTTTTTAGAACTGATACAGCCATCGTCCTATTTATTTGTCTAGTATTAAGATGAATATGGGATCATACAATGGAAATGAACCAATTCCACTTGAATGACATCACAACCCGAAATCTAAAACGATCTCGAAGCTTACTGGATTGCGCGTCAATTCATGTGCCAATCATAAGCACCGGGTGATTGTTTGTTAAGCACAATGAATATTTCATGCTGAACGCTAGCGGCTTTCCTCTAAACATTTCAATCCACCTGGTCATGGGAGCACAACGTACCAACAGTCCATAACCTGACTATGGTAAATGCGTGGCACTAACGCTTATTTCGGGGGTGACAATTTACAATACAAATTGAATCAGACAATCCTCTGAGGCAGACCACGGCCGGCAGTTAGGCATGGAAGCCCGCGATAATTTCGTCAATTCTCGGGATGCCACACTTTCGACCCACAATGTTGTTGGGTGAGTTCGGAAATGGTACCCGTCCAACCAAACGGGGTACGCTTAGCTTGAATAAATTGAAACTAATGAATTATTCAGACTGTTTGTGTATTTGCTATATTGTTTATAGTTTACGGATCAAGCGGCTATAATAGTCGACTGTTGAGCCTATGCAAGAAAAAACTTAAGGTGAAGTGGTTAACTATTCACTCAACCTTCAAAGGCATTATTCTCACCATGGCAGGAATACAACGGACAACAGTCAAGCAATGTACAAAACACAGAAACTAATTGTTTATTAGACCTTCAACAAAAACATTAAATTCATAAAGCGATAAACGCACATTGGAATGTCTTCTTTCGAAGCAATATTGCGTTGCGTCAACAATTTATCCTTTGTCACGCCACAGGAACAGCTAGCTAAGCAAAGCAATAACATCTCCATTATCGTGTACTATAGAGCATTGTACTACTGCTGCATCAGCGTGGGAACGAAGTGGGAGATAAAGTTGAATAACATTGAAATAAACAAGCCTATAAGTTCCGCAGCAAGTTTCCCCGGCAAGTTGGGTCTGGAAAATGTTGAGGACGGATGAGGAACTGAGGACACAACTCATGGCAACGGATATGTATTCTGAGCTTGTTTGTGTTGTTGACAAGCGTTGTCGTTGTCCTCGTCCTTGCCGTCGTCGTAGATATGTAGAGACGTTCCTTACACGCTTCAGACTCCCACGAGTGAGCGGAGCAGCACTGCAGCAATCCTTCTTCTTTGTTTCTTGATGGGGTTATGACCCAACAGATTGGGAGGTGGATGGCGGCAGCTTCGTTTTTCGCTCATCGCTGTTGTCGTCACATCCAGATGCGGGTGTTGAACGGTTAACCCACAGGGAGGTATAAATTTTATAGTTCATGTTTCTTCGTTTCATCCCTTATCGCGTCTGGGGCGCTTCGACGAAAGACATTGTGCTGTAGTACTGCTTTAAATGGAAGCTGAGTGCCAAGATCGCAGGTTAAAGCTTTGTTTTCCGAGTGCGAAAGGTGTGTGGAGGTTAATTTGAAAGTGAATGTACGAGATACAAAATAGTTCATCCATCTGGAGTTCCGGGGCGTGTTAAAGTTAAAGTCGATTGCAACGTAAAGGGCTGTAATAGCTTCTGAATACGTGCTGCATTTCCAGTTTGCTACACAGGACATACCACTCGGAAAAGCATCTTTGGTATTCACTCTATCTTATCCCTAAAAGCAAGGATGATCCGAACATTTGTTAAAGTTTGACTTGAAACATGACAAGTTGTGGCCAGCGGTGTCAGGCCATTAGGTCGAAGGTCTTTAGGCCGAATAGTCATTATGCCGAATTAGAAGTGGGAAGTCAGTTCAGTCATTTCCATTCCTTCATCTTCGCTTTTCATCCTTATTCCCCCTTCAATCTTCCCGCAAATCGTCCGTTTATTTTTCCTACTTTCTTCTTTTTTTCTGTCCCCTTTCTTCTATTTCCTGTCTTCTTTCTTAATTCTTTCTTCTAACTTCCATCGTCTTTATTTCAACCTTCTTTCTTCCTTCTTTTTTCTTTCATCTTTCTTCCTTCGTTCTTCCTTCTTTCTTGCTCCTTTCTTTCTTCCTTCTTACTTCCTTCTTCCTTCTTTCATCTTTCCATCTTTCTTCCTTCTTTCTTCCCTCTTTCTTGCTTCTTTCTTTTTTCCTTCTTACTTTTTTCCATCTTTATTCCTTCTTTCTTCTTTCTTTCTTCCTTCTTTCTTCAATCTATCTTTCTTCTTTCTTCCTTCTTTCTTCCTTCTATCTTCTCTCTTTCTTCCTCCTTTCTTCCATCTTTCTTCTTTCCTTCGTTCTTGCTTCTTTCTTTCTTCTTTCTTTCTTTTTTATTCTTTCATTTTTCCTTCTTTCTTTTTCCTTTTTTCCTTCTTTATTCCTTTTTCATTCCTTCTTCCTTTTTTCCTCCTTCTATCTTCCTTCTTTCTTCCATCTTCCTTCCTTCTTTCTTCTTTCTTTCTTTCCTTTTTTCGATCTTTTTTATTATTTTTTCTTCCTTTTTTCTTTTTCTTCTTTCTTTATTTTTTTCCTTTTTTTCTTCCTTCACGCTTTTTTGTTCACTTCCCCTTTTCTTACCTATCACATTACACTTTTAGCTTCTCACTTCTTAGTTCTCTCTTACTCTCATAGTTCTTCTTCTTACTCTTCACTCCTCACTTCTCACTCCGCTCTTCTCACTTCTCCTTTCTTCTTTCTTTTTTCATGCTTCTCCCTTCTCCTTTCTCCCTTCTCCATTTTCACTTATCACTCTCGCATGCGGTGAGGCGTTTCGAATGAAGTGACAATGGTCGGTTGTAACGTTCCGTTCTGCTTCCTTAAGCTGACGGCTTAAGCGACACCTTCAACAAGAAAGACGACCGTTAGCTCTGTTTAAATTCACCCGGATGAGACTGCCCACTCAGGGCAGGTCAATGTCACGCAATAACCGAAGTCGCACCTTAACCTTCCGCAACTCGCTTCAACTTTCATAACACGAGAACTCGCGTGTTGTAAAAAGTACAACAGTCCAAAAGCCAATTAAAATAATATCAACGTGATTTTTTCGGGAAAATAATAAAGGGGATATATAATCTCATTGAGGACATTTATTAAGTCCAATGGATCTTCTGATGGTCCTCCGGAAGATCCGGAACCAACGGAACACCGGTGAAAATAGTCCATCTTCTCAATAAATGGCGCAATGTTTCTTATAAGAATTCCAAAAACTCTAGAAACTCCGGAGAAAACTCTAAATCACTTTTCATGGGAAAATCCTGACCTCATGACAATCAATGGTTCAGCAGAACCACAGTTGAGGATAAACCTGTAAGAATTGAGTCCCTGAGGAAGGTCCCAAACGGACCGAAACGTTGGACAAGATTAAATAACAGTGTTTTGATTTTGTCAAGACTGAAAAGCCATCTCCGAATCATTAACAAAAAAAAAGGCCGTTGATCTCGTCATGTTTGTTGTTCTTTAACCATCCAATCATTAGTTAGATCCTAATTCAAAATATGATATCCAGTATTTTGCGCTCGATAATGGCGGCCTAGTGAGTGCCTTTTTGACGTTCAAGAGGTAGAAAATATTTACATATTTCAATCAATGTAGCCCTTGATTCTTAAAAAAACATTGGCACTCATCCGGTAACTATCTACAAACAAACAAATGTCAACTACATTTTTCAAGAATTTCTAATAAACATTTTTTCTGTATTTTCTAGCAATATGAAAGCCATAAGTTATCGACAAATCTATGATCAATATTTTTCTAAGAGGAAATTAAATCTGGATGAGACAATATCCAGGTAGTGTTAGGCTGGGCGCACTACACTATCTAAAATCCTATGAAATCAACTTTATTTGCACTAGCAAATTCACTCCGGAAATACTTCAAGGAGTGACTATTGTGCGTTGCGCTCACTGCTTTGTACATCTCTACGCTTCTTGTATCCCCATGCACAAGCTGTGTGAAAAAAACATTTCGACACCACCTTTGCCACAACACTTCTCTACCGGGACGGCGGAAGTGTCCGCAGCGCCTGGATAGAATGGCAGGTATCGCATGTATCATGTTAATTTTCAAATCTTACTTATAAGTTCGTAATTGGTATTCCCACCACACTAAGGGTCAATAAGTCCTCAACAGTATGAGTAGACTGCTAGAGGTGGCGGCAAGTTGGTAATGAAATGCCTTCAGTTAGCCAGCAGCTGTTACCTGTTCGCCCGCTACGGACCCGCTGCCTTGGTAGAAGAGTGTTTCGTTACACTCCTAGAAAATACAATAAAATTATTACAGAAAATGCATGAGAAACTACCAAACCCTAATAGCATGTCAACGGAGAATATTTGACAGTTTTGTTTGTTTGTAGATACCGGATGAGTGCCACTGTTTTTCAATGAATCATGGCCTACATTGATAAAAATATATAAATATTTTCTACCTCTTGAATGTCGAAAAGGCACTCACTTGGCCGCCATTATCGAGCGCAAAATACTGGATAGATTTGTGGGACAAAATAGTAACAAAATTATAAATTAAGATTTGTCTTTCGCGACCCACCACTGAACAACCCAAGACCCCCCTGGGGGTCGCGACCCACAGTTTGGGAACCTCTGAGCTAGGCCTTTAACGGAGCCTGTGGGGTACCTGGGCACCCTCCACAGTAATCGTCCCTTACCGCGTCATGCTAGTCTCTGGCGTGGTGGACCTCTTTTCCCGAGCAACTCGTGGGCGTGGGACCAAAATGGAAAACCAAGTCAATTCTTCAATTAGTGGTAGTAGTGTAGGCGACAGCGCCTTTGCAAGAGGTGGGTTGTTCAGGTCTCCGCCTAGAAGGCCAGAGGCAATAGTTTGCAGCTCAGTGCGCAGCGCCAGCGTGGGTCACTTAACCTACATCTCGGCTAAAAAAACGCCGGTAGAGGTTATTGACGGCCCATGGGTTGTGGAGGCGAAGAGCCGAAGACGCGATGGGCTTTTGGCCTTCGAGGTAGCGACGGAACAGCTGGACGCCATCATCGACTTTGCGTCATCGAAGCATAATATCAGTAAGGACCTCAAGAGGAGCTTGCTGAAACTTCGAAAGTCGATGTTGGACGCCAAGCTGGAGAGAGCGGTTGGGACGGTCAAGTCTAAACCCGTGAGATCCGTGGAGTCGAGGTCTACCCATACTCAGGCCCAAGGATTCGCGGACTCGGGCAAGATCGAATCGACCGAGGGCGTGCCAGCGAAGATGGTGGTGCCAAATTCTACCCAGACTGAGGCTCAAGTATTCACGGGCACGTTGGGGGTGACTGCTCCAACGGAGCAGACACAAAAACGGGGGAGACAGTCTCCAGGAGATAAGCTCCCTGGGGGCCGCTCCAAAACGCAGAGGGTTACTACCCCGAACAAGGGTAGTGGGGCTGGGAAGCTGAACCCCGGCCAGGTACCTCCAAAACCGGGGGAAGAAGGACCTAGAAAGGTCCGTCCACCCAGAAAAGACGGTGGTAAGGGGTTACGGCAGGCTGAGAGCTCTCAGCCTCACCGGACCAGGGAAATAGAGGGGGATGACGCCTCCTGGACCCTGGTCAAGAACAAGAGGAAACCGAAGACGTCAAGGGCCGAACAGAAGGCCCAGGCGAATGAGGGTAGCAAGAAGTCTAGGGTAGGCACCAATCGCTCCAGGGGCGATGTCCTAGTCATCAAACCGGACGAGGCTAAGTACTCGGACGTCTTGAAGGCGATGAGGAGTGACGTCAAGCTCGGTGAAGCTCGATTTATCGGCTATCGCCCAAATCGTCTCGGAGCTACAGAGAAGGTGGCGCGTGGACTCAATGATGGCTAGTTCAGGCGCAAATAAGAGGTGGTCCAAGGGATCAGAGTCGGCTTCATGGGTCATAGCGGTGGTCATACTCTGTAGTCGAACTCGATCCTTTTATCGAACAAGTGGCCACGCGAAGAACAACATGGTATCGTCACTTGCGCGGCGTTGGTCAACCAGGCGGGTTCCGAGCCCGAGGACGGAAAGGGGTCCTCGTCAAGGCTGGGGCTGGCGAATAGACCCTGTCTCAGAGAGGTCAATTTGGGGTGCACGCGGCATCATCATACCATGGTGTTCTTCTAAAAAAGCGAGTCACGATGTTCGGTGCTGCAAGGACACACAGCTAACCTCGAGGGTGCGTTGTGCACTGGCCCCCCTTTGAAGCATTACTTTCTGGTTGTACCGAAGGGACTATGGGTTTGGCGGCAATGGTTTAGCGGGTCGGGGATGTAGTCCTGCCTCCCTCGTTTGCTGTTGGAGGTGGTCACTTACCCCGTACTTCCTGGACAACCCAGGATGTCTGTTGAGCAGATTTCCCCTCCATTGCTTAGGAAGGGAAAAAACACACACATACACACACATACATACGCACATACAGACATCACCTCGATTCGTCGAACTGAGTCGATCGGTATATAACACTATGGGTCTCCGGCCCTTCTATCAAAAGTTGTTTTTTGGAGTAGTCCTATAGCCTTTGGGTACAACTTTGTTGTACGAGAAAGGCAAAACAGATTAATTCACTTACAGCGAGATTTTGGCCCTTCCTTAATCATAAGGGAATATTTTCAGACTCCACTACTTGAAGCGAAATAAAATTACTCAACTTCCCACAAGTGAAGTGACAAATTATTTGGCTACTAAAAGGCGGATTTCATTGGTTCGTGACAACAGAACGAATGATAAAGCACTGTACGTCACGCTTCGTATCTATCAGGCGCTCGTCGAACTGAATAGCTATTGTAACAAGGTTAGTAACTATCGTAACGCTGGTATTATACTCTTAATTTCCAGAGACCTCGAAGTATTGACTAATCCAGAACCAACTAAATCAGTTATTGATCTGAATTAAAATCAATAGCGTTGAATAATAACATATATTTCGCCTTATGGATGCCAGGTTTTGAAAAACTAATCTTGTTTAAATCCTTGAAAATGAGTGAGATTTATATGGTAGTAAATTTCAGAATTTGGATAAATACGTGCCAATAAGTGGTCTATTAGTGTCTCAAAACATGCTCACATTTGCTATCTAACTTCCACTGAAGAAATTTTTGGAATCCCGTTATTTTTTTTTCGTTTTTGCTTTTCTGGGAAGTTTTTCGCTTATACGTTCCTCCATTAAAATCAATTGTTTCTTTGAAACAAATCAGAAAATAAGAATATTTCCATATCATATCATTTGTTATAATTATATTTTCGATCCATCACCGGTATATTATATTTTCAATATTAAAGTGAATTTGTTTCAAATACCATTCATTTTATTTCATAATTCAAAAAAAATTATTGATAGATTAATGCGTAACACACCTGCGTAACGCATACAAGGTGAAATTATAGACACTTTCGACAGAAGGGTCAAAACAAATCTACGAAAGGTCATTGATGCGGCCCCGGACCCTTCCTTGCCTTTGCAAGAAAGTCGCTTAACGACTTCCGTGCCGAAATATCGTACGTGTCTCTACGACACCTACCTACCGTCGATACACCTATGTCTGTTGTATTGTAGAGCTGCATAATTTTCGTTCTTGGGCAATGTTCCTCCAGCTTTCCCAATCGTTAAAGGCCCCAGGGACACTTAAATAGAAACAAAAAACAACTACAATAACGATGATCAGTTATACCAGGGCTGCCCAACGTACGGCCCGCGGGCCGGATGTGCCCTCGGCTCCATTTTTTGTGGCTCCATCGGCTCCATAATAAAAAAGGAAGGCTGGTTTGCTTAATTTGTTCTGAAATTTTTTATACAGGGTGTTCAATAAGTTCGAATACACTTTCAAAAAATGTTTAAAAATTGAGATTAAATTATTTCTTTTCCCGGTTCCATTTCATTGAAAGTATTGTTTATAAGGAACGTTTGTAACATTTCTTTTGGAATGGCCTCTATTTTGTACTTCTTCACGAGCTTCAAACGTTTCTAAAACCCATCGCAAGCGGCACGCACGGTCTGCATGGGCATTTCGTTCCAGATTTTGAGAATTACGTCTTGAACTGGTCCAAGTTACTGACCTCGTATTCGTACAGCTTTAACATAACAAAGGACCAAACAAGAAAGTTAAGAGGGTTCAAATCCGGGAAGCTGGGAGATCGCAAAGTTTTGTCCAAAAAGTCGATGAAATTGTCCCCATATAAGGCATAAATCGCATTTTTCGTGTATAAAAGGTTATCGTCCTGTTGGTACACGTAGGGCTGATCTCCGTCTTATCACCGGGCCACTGGGGGCATTAATCATCCCCAAAACCTCAGTTTTGTAGTACGCCGCAAAGATTTCGACCTTCAAAAACGGCTATTTACGATGCCACAATCCATTTTCAACGCGCGTAATAAACAAACAACAAGAGACAGAATGTCAACACCACACACATTCGTTAGCGTATATATACCGCTAACGCTGACACCAATACTAATACAGAATATATACATTGGACTTACAAACACAATGATCAAACATTTGTATTCGAACTTATTGAACACCCTGTACATTGAAGATTTTATTCCTGAAAACAAGCATTCTATGAAATTTGATATGGCCCAGTTGATAGAACTTCAAAGGCTCAAAGCTCTATCAATTTATATTTCCATTTAGGATGGAACAAATATTTATTTCCCAATGACCTTTCGATAATGAAGAGGTGGAAAATAAAAATTAAAGGCGTAAATTGATAAAATCGAAAAACTCATTAGTTTTCTTAAACAATTTTCTATGAAAGCTCAATATTTTATTATTTTCCCGGTAAAACTTTGTAATCCCTAATTTTAAAACTAATTTTGAGGTAGCATTAGTTTACGCGGAAGACGGTGAAGAGTGAAAGTTCTCGTAGTAGATTTGTAAGCTACGTTACGTGAAGAAGTCACTATTTTATTCTCTCACAAACGATGAAAACACTGACGTGAAAAACGTGGCGAAGTTGGCTGTCTTCATAAGAGGAATTGATGATCATTCTCGAATAACAGAGAGATTGGAAGTTTTGATCTCAATGCAGGGAATAACTAACGAGAAAAACCTGACGGCTGCTAAGATCTGTGTGAAGAAATTTTTTTCTCCTTCGAAAACTTAAGTGACCTTACGATTGATGGAGCAACAACTATGACAGAAAAGAACAATGGTGCTGTGACAATTCTAAGCAAGCAAAAACAATCAAATATGTATGGCGATATTTCCCTGCCATTGCATATTCATAAAAAAAAATCGATATTCAAAAACGATCAATATTCCTCAAGTATGGACGCTCGTTATTAAGACAATCAACTCTATCAAGGTTAGGGAACCCAACCTTGCGAATTTCAGTGTCTAAGCCGTGGTACCATGCTTGAAAAATTTTGTTCTTTTTGAAAAGAAAATGGCACTCTTGTAGAAGATGAAGGAAAGCCACTGAACGATCCTGAATATATGAGTTACTTGGCATATCTAGCATATATAGCCAAACATCTCAAAGACTTGAACATAAAGCACTTTGGCACAGTGGGTTTCTCGAATCTGGTACATTTCTACAAACACTTAATGCAAATCTGCAACGTTGCATCAAATGCAGCAACGAAAACAAAATAATTAAAAAGATTGTTTGAACGCAGTAAAATCGTGTTTAGTTTTTCTAGAAAATGAGAAAAAAATGATTATTTTGAAAATATTTTAAAAGTTATGAACCGAATATTTTCTGGCCCGGAAGCAAGTATGAATTCCTCAAGCCCGTGGCTTGAAAAGATTGGGCAGGCCTGAGTTATACGATGCAGATAGGAACAAAAGCAAACAGAATCAATCGAGGACAACAAGCGGATAATTAAAATTCTATTTACTATTATGTTTTAGAACACTGTAAAGTAATTGCTTATCTATTATTATTATTTATTCAGACTAAGGCCGAAGTGGCCTGTGCGGTATATAAGAGTCTTCTCCATTCGGCTCGGTCCATGGCTACACGTCGCCAACCACGCAGTCTACGGAGGGTCCGCAAGTCATCTTCCACCTGATCGATCCACCTTGCCCGCTGCGCACCTCGCCTTCTTGTGCCCGTCGGATCGTTGTCGAGAACCATTTTCACCGGGTTACTGTCCGACATTCTGGCTACGTGCCCGGCCCATCGCAGTCGTCCGATTTTCGCGGTGTGAACGATGGATGGTTCTCCCAACAGCTAATGCAATTCGTGGTTCATTCGCCTCCTCCACGTACCGTCCGCCATCTGCACCCCACCATAGATGGTACGCAGCACTTTCCTTTCGAAAACTCCAAGTGCGCGTTGGTCCTCCACGAGCATCGTCCAGGTCTCGTGTCCGTAGAGGACTACCGGTCTAATTAGCGTTTTGTAGATTGTCAGTTTGGTACGGCGGCGAACTCTGTTCGATCGGAGCGTCTTGCGGAGTCCAAAGTACGTACGATTTCCAGCCACTATGCGTCTCCGAATTTCTCTGCTGGTGTCATTTTCGGCAGTCACCAGTGAGCCCAAGTACACAAATTCTTCTACCACCTCGATTTCGTCACCACCGATGCAAACTCGCGGTGGGTGGCTCACATTGTCTTCTCTTGAACCTCTTCCTATCATGTACTTCGTCTTCGACGTGTTGATGATTAGTCCGATCCGCTTAGCTTCCCTCTTCAGTCTGATGTAGGCTTCCTCCATCTTCTCAAAGTTACGTGCCATAATATCTATGTCGTCGGCGAAACCAAACAGCTGGACGGACTTATTGAAAATTGTACCACTCGTGTTAATCCCTGCTCTTCGTATTACCCCTTCCAAAGCGATGTTGAATAGCAAACACGAAAGACCATCACCTTGCCGTAACCCTCTGCGGGTTTCGAAGGGACTCGACTCGATCCATCGTCGCTTTGATCAACCGTGTCAGTTTATCCGGAAAACCGTGTTCGTGCATTAGCTGCCATAGCTGGTCCCGATCGATTGTATCATATGCGGCTTTGAAGTCGATGAATAGATGATGTGTGGGCACGTTGTATTCGCGGCATTTCTGCAGTACTTGGCGAATGGCGAACACCTGGTCCGTGGTGGAGCGTTCGCCCATAAAACCCGCCTGGTACTGCCCACGAACTCCCTTGCAGTTGGTACTAGTCGACGGCATAAAATTTGGGAGAGTACCTTGTAGGCGGCGTTCATCAATGTGATTGCACGCTAGTTGCTGCAATCCAGCTTATCGCCCTTTTATAGATGGGACACACGACACCTTCCATCCACTCCTGCGGCAAAACTTCCTCCTCCCAAATCTTGGTAATGACCCAGTGCAGCGCTCTAGCCAGTGCCTCACCACCGTGTTTAAATAGCTCTCCTGGTAGTTGGTCAACCCCAGGGGCTTTGTTGTTCTTCAGCCGGCCAATCTCCTCCTGGATTTCCTGGAGATCCGGAGCCGGTAGAATTATGTCCTGCGCGCGTTCTCCCAGGTCCATCACCATACCGCCATCTTCGTCTGCCACATCGCCATTCAGGTGTTCTTCGTAATGCTGCCGCCACCTTTGGATCACCTCACGCTCGTTCGTAAGAAGGTTCCCGTTTATGTCCTTACACATATCAGGCTGTGGCACGTGGCCCTTACGTGAACGGTTTAACTTCTCATAGAACTTTCGTGTGTTATTAGCGCAGTACAGTTGCTCCGTTTCTTCACGGTCTCGATCTTCCTGCTGGCGCTTTTTCCTCCGGAAAATCGAGTTTTGTCTGTTCCGCGCCTGTTTATATCGTGCCTCGTTCGCCCTCGTGCGGTGTTGCAGCAATCTCGCCCATGCTGCATTCTTCTCTTCCACTAACTGCTCACATTCGCCGTCATACCAGTCGTTTCTCTGATCCGGGGCACCGTGCCAAGTGCAGCGGTTGCGGTGCTACCAATGGCGGATCGAATATCTCTCCAGCCATCTTCAAGAGACGCTGCGCCTAGCTGCTCTTCCGTTGGAAGTGCCACTTCCAGCTGCTGCGCGTATTCTTGGGCTAGTCTACCATCTTGTAGCCGCCCAATGTTAAGCCGCGGCGTCCGACTTCGACGCGTGTTGTACACCGTAGAGAGTTTTGAGCGCAGGCATACTGCAACGAGGTAGTGGTCGGATTCAATATTCGCACTGCGGTAAGTGCGTACGTTCGTGATGTCGGAGAAGAATTTACCGTCGATTAGAACGTGGTCGATTTGGTTTTCCGTTTCTTGGTTAGGTGATCTCCATGAGGCCTTGTGGATATTTTTGCGGGGAAAGAAGGTGCTTCGAACTACCATTCCTACCATTTGACTACCATTTGCTATCTAACTTCCACTAAAGAAATTTTTGGTATCCCGTTAATTTTTTTTTTTTCGTTTTTGCTTTTCTGGGAAGTTTTTTGCTACATGCTTCTATACGTTCCTCCATTAAAATCAATTGTTTCTTTAAAACAAATCAGAAAAATTAAGAATATTTCCATATCATATCATTTGTTATACATAATTATATTTTCAATAATCAAGTGAATTCAAAAGATGTATTGATAGATTAATGCGTAACACACCTGCGTAACGCATACAAAGTGAAATTAAAGACACTTTCGAAGAAAGGGTATCCCTTTTGCATCCCCGGACCCTCCCTTGCCTTTGCAAGAAAGTTGCTTGGCAGCTTCCGAAATATCGTACTTGTCTCTACGACACATACCTACCTGGTTGGCTACAGCGTCGATACACCTATGTCTGGCGTATTGTAGAGCTCCATAATTTCCGTTCTTGGGCAATGTTCCTCCAGTTTTCCTGATCCCCAGGGATACCTAAATAGAAACCAAAAACAACTAGGTACACTATCGATGACCAGCTATACGAGGCGGATAGGAACAAAAGCAAACAGAACCAATCGAGGATGACAACAAGCGGATAATAAAAATTCTATTTTCTTTTATGTTTTTAGAATACTGTAAACTAATTTCTTATCTGTGATTTTCTATTCTCAGAAAGTAATATAAGCGCATAAAACTATGTAAGACACCGTCGAGGTCATCAACCCCGTTCGCATTCGCATATGCACCTGGGCACTGGTTTTGTACTGGTGTTGGTACATGACGTGATTGCCTCAATGGCAACCGAAATATGGCGCAGGGATTATGTCTTTCGATCACCTCAGCTGAACGTTTCTTTGGTAGACAGTTCGGCTTCTGAAACAGCAAACCCCTTGAATCTAACTTTGGTAACGAGACACCCACGGACTTTTTTTTGCATCTCACTGACCAATACACGGTCATGTGGATGCTTTAGTCCTGACACTGAAGTCATCACAGTTCCCAAGTCTAAATCCACAATTTGGGTAGACACTAACACAGAATCCAGAGAAGCATCAGTAAAGTTACATAGCTTGAACCTCATCATCAGTACAGTTTGTCTGCCGTAGTATCCCACAGTGGCTCCATATTCCGGACACATGTTGCTGATTGAGGCGCGATAAGAAATTGACAACTCACTGACACCATATCCAAACAACTCGACAAACCACCTCAGGATACCACCACCAACATGATAATATCTAAACCTGAAAATAAAATTAAATGCAAATTTGTATGAAATAATAAATCGAAATCATGCAAGACTTAAACAAAGGCTCTGTTTAGTGTGCCTCAAAATATCGTAAAATATGACACACCGAAAGATAAGTTTCAAGGCTTTCAGCCAAAAAAAAACATAACCATAAATAAAATAATAAAGAGTTGAACAATTGAAAGAGCATAAAAATGGGTAATAAACTACATATTTGCCAAAACTCTAGCTATAGCTATAACAGCATCGCATGCGCTTCCCAAAGTATTTAAACATTGTCACTGAGACATGTAGCATCTTTATCGTGGTTGAACTTCAAATTAATAAGCAAGAGCTCCCTCAAAGTTCAAGAGTAGTAAATCGCACAACAAGCCAATAGCAATCTTCTTATAAAATAATGCATTCCGTTGGATCCCGTCATTCAACTGCTGAACGTTCACTCAATCGTGCGACTCTGTTCTACAATTTATTAGTCAAAACAAACCATCCACCATCAAGTGATACCAACCGGTGCGCTACGGGTTGCAATGCTTCAAGAAATACTACTTTCATCATGTTGTACGAACCCAGAGCCATATAGCAGTCGGCCGCACACCACAGGGCCAGCTTCGTATGTGTGTAAGCACTTGAGGTGGCAAGAATAACCATAGTTCGGTTAGGGTAAACATAACTTATGCTCTTTCCATCCTGATGCCCGACGTCGGCTTCGCCGTGGCTTAGTGCTGACTAACTACCGTACCGTGAGCAACAATGCAAAATAGAGGCCCTGTGTGTATGCATAGTTCTGTATGCATTGCATGTACTTGGTAGGTGCATAGAAAATTATCTGCATCATACGTCTTCGTACTAATGAACAAAAGAGCAACAGGAACGAACATAGACCGATGCTCATTTGGAAACTACCCGGGACGGCCGTAGTGGATCCCGGATGGTTACTTTGCATATATGTATGCGTGTTTCTTTCGTCCTGAATCGAAATGCACAATAGGATGAGATGAGCAATAAGCTTACAAAAGTCGTATCATTTCGCAACACCAACTGATCTCTAGCTTAGGAAGTATTCTATGAGTTGTCGAGTCGACTACATTTGAATAGTTAATGCGTCGCAACGCGGAGTGGTCTTTTACTGAAGTGGCGATTTCTATAGTAATTTCCATACAAACTTCAAACTGTGCTCAGTCCAGTTACATACAAATTAATGAAACATTTTAGAGGATTAATAAAACAGCAAAAGTCAGAAGCGAAAAAGTCAAAATTTGAATCACTTTCATACAAGTCCCTAGATGCCTTGCGTACTATGTGCAATCCAAATTAGTTTATTGCAGATGTTTACTCCAAATTGTTCTGGAATTTAGGTTATTGATTATAGCTGGTCAATTTCGCCTGATATTAAACCAAAATCTAACTCCGATATTGAATAAAAATCGGGACTACACACGAGCTGGAAAAAGAAAGTTTATGCAAATGCTGTGTGGTTGAACAACACGAGACTCTCAAGCAGCAACACAAACAAACGGTCTGCGTTTGAAGAAAAATAGTGTGACAATGTTGCGTACATTTTTTGGCATCTGCAAGAATCTAATTTGGTTTACATGTAATAGACAAGAGCTCTAGGGACCTATATGGACATACTGGGTTGATTTCGATTACATACCAAGCGTAGTTGCCAATTGATCTGAGCTCCAGAACAACTTGGAGAGCCTGGAACTAATTTGGACTGCTCAAAATACGCAAGGACACGGGGAACTTGTATGGACGAACATGCTGGGTTGATTTCGGTTTGATACCATAAGCAGAGGGTGCTTTGTAGACCAATGAAGTTCCAGTATAATTTGGAGAACCTAGAACATCTGCATCGAACTAATTAGAACTGCACATAATACGAAAGGATTCTAGGGACAAGTATGAACATGCTGAATTGATTTCGATTCGATATCAGGCGTAGTTGACCGGCTAGACTCCAGAAACATTTGGAGAGTCTAGAACATCTATTTGGCTAATATAATACGCAAGGGATTTAGGAGCTTGCAGTGACAAGCCGGGTTTATTTTCGTTTTGAAGTTCTTCTTAATCGGTAAATTTTGCTCATGTTGAATTTGGTAAATCGCAGTTTTCTACATTCTAAATGACAGCATCCGTTCTCCAGCTTCTCTAGCATTAAAAAAATCAGGATCCCTAGAAACCAGGGTTTGCTGAAATCGCTCTCAATAGATAACGAACAACGATAAAAGAAAGGCAAAAACTGTTCCAAATCATAACAAGCCATGATAACAAATCTATCAAACTTGTATACACGTGCGAAAAAACAGAATCGGATAGGCAGCCCCCACAGAGAAGTGTTGGTTCTCGCTTTGTTTTCGCTCATTTTGTGTTGGGAACCGCAAAGCTGTGTAGAACAAGTTGAAATGCATCATCAGAACCAGTGCCCCTCGCATTTGGAGCTTTTTAACAGAAATTTATCATAGGGTATAGAATTCCGAATAAAGTTTCTATTTCCCGGCCATTTTTGTTGTCCCGGGATTCGGGATGAACTTGTTCGTATATCCCGGGAAATCCCGGGATCCCGGGATTTTTCGATGTTTCCTTAGAAAACTTATTTTTTGATTTAAAAACGATTTTATTCAATGTTCAGGGGTAAAGTTCATATTTTAGAAAGACCAGATAATACAGAGTTTGAATCTAATTTGAATCGATTCTTTCGAAAAAAAAAAAACTTCAAGAAGCAAATAATATTCACGGTTTTCTCGGAAGGTAGAGTTCCCTTTTGGGATATATGATCGCCGACTCCGAGAAGAAGGGTTTACTGGCGGTTGAAATCGGCTTGACTGTAGAATCGTACTGGGCCCATAACCTATTGGAGATATGGGAATCCCCTCACAAAGAAGACACAATACTTGAGTATCCTCCAACCCATGGCAGGCTACTAATTGATACTTTTTCCAAGAGCTGCAGCTCTTCCTAATGTTGAACAGATCGCTTCTTGACGTTAATCGTTAATTTATCGTTATCGCCGATAAAGTTAATTGTGTTCAACGTAATCGCTTGCTGCGACAAAGATGAATCAACTCAATTATTATCGGAGTTCGATGATTTAACGTAAGTTATGTCGATAATTTAACGATAATGGGGTTAATAGATTACGCGAATAAAGTTGGTATATAATTTTGACAGAAGCCGAGAATTGGACAAATTGATTGCAGCCTGTTGACCAGAGTTGATTTTGATCGAAGCTATACACTCTAGAATTAATGCCTGACACCCTAGCTGTAGCAGCTGGAAAAAGTATCAGTCAGTAGCCCTCCATTGAGTGGTATAGTGGAATCTAATATTTTTTGTGAAGGTGTTCTATTAACTATCTCCGATATTTTCATGTCTGTTCCTCTTCTACTAATTTAATAATAAGATTATATCGATTGTGCATCACAAAGAACCTAGGCTCCATATACATGCCTGATCCTACCAAATAAACGAACTTGGAATAAAAATCTTGTCTGATGGGAGGTATAAAAATATGATATGAGTTTATCACCTAAGTTGGGTTTCGCGTTCAAAACAAATAACTTTTGTGAGAAAAAAAATTACACTGTTTGCAAACCGGAAATGGAACAGTATTTTTTTGTCCCGGGTATCCCGGGATTTTCGAGATTTCAAAAAAAATATCCCGAGAATCAGGAAATCCCGAATTTTCGTAAATCCCGGGATTTTTTGTCCCGGGATGTCCCGGGATGGAAACTCTAATTCCGAATCAGTTCTTTGTCATGACAGCTTGCGAAAAAAGTCGGTGTCAAGCCATTAGGCCGAAGGCCGTTAGGCCGAAGGCCATTTGGCCGAAGGTCATTAGGCCGAATGGTCATTAGGCCGAACGGTCATTAGGCCGAATGGCCATTAGGCCGAATTAGCAAAAAGAAGCAAAAATTTAAAAATGAGAAGTGCTTTCTTCACCTTACCCCTTCTTTCTTCTTGCTTCTTCCTTCTTTTATCTCTCTTCTTCCTTTTTTTCTTTTTCGCTCTTCCTTCTTGCTCCTTTCTATTTCCTTCTTCTGAACTATTTTCTTCTTCTCCCTTCTTTCTTCTTATTTCTGTATTCCTCTTCCTTCTTTCTTCCTTCATTCTTCATCTTCCTTCTTTTTTCTTCTTTCCCCCACCGTTCTTTTTTCTACTTTCTTCTTCTTGTTTCCTTCTTTCTCCTTTCTTCTTTCTTCCTTCCCTCCTTCTTTTTTATTCTTCTTTCTTTTTCTTTTTTCCTTTTTGCTTCTTTTTTTATTCCTTCCTTCTTTCTTCTTCCTTTTTCCTTCTTCCTTCTTCCGTCTTTCTTCTTCCTTCTTCCTTCTTCCTTCTTCTTTCTTCGTTGTTCCTTCTTCCTTCTTTTTTCTTCCTTCTTCCTTCCTCTTTCTTCCTTCTACCTTCTTCCATTTTTCTTCTTCCTTCTTCCTTCTTTCTTCCTTCTTCATTCTTCCTTCTTCCTTCTTCCTTCTTCCTTCTTCCTTCTTCCTTCTTCCTTCTTCCTTCTTCCTTCTTCCTTCTTCCTTCTTCCTTCTTCCTTCTTCCTTCTTCCTTCTTCCTTCTTCCTTCTTCCTTCTTCCTTCTTCTTCCTTCGTTCTTCCTTCTTTCTTCTTCCTTCTTCTTCCTTCGTTCTTCCTTCTTTCTTCTTCCTTCTTCCTTCCTCCTTCTTCTTTCTTCCTTCTTCCTTCTTCCTTATTTTTTTTCCTTCTTCCTTCCTCCTTCTTCGTTCTTCCTTCTTTCTTCCTTCTTTCTTCTTTCTTTCATTTTCTTCTTTCTTTCTACCATCTTCTTTCTTTCTCATTCTTTCTTTCTTCTTCCATCTTCCTTCTTCCTTCTTCTTTTTTCCTTCTTCCTTCTTCCTTCTTCCTTCTTCTTTCTTCCTTCTTTCTTTATTTTCTCTTCTTCCTTCTTCCTTCTTTATTCTTCCTTCTTCCTTCTTCATTCTTTATTTTTCCTTCTTCCTTCTTTATTCTTCCTTCTTTCTTTTTTCTTCTTCCCTCTTCTTTCCACCTTCTTTCACCTCTCTTCTTCTTTCTTCTTCCTTAATCTTCCTTCTTCTTTCTTCCGTTTTCTTCCTCCTTTCTCCCGTCTTCTTGCTTTTCTATTATTTTTTCTTCTTTCTTCCTCCTTCTATCCTTCTTACTTCTCCCTTCTTCCTTCTTTATTCTTCTTTCTTCCTTTTTTCTTCTTCCCTCTTCTTTCCATCTTCTTTCACCTCTCTTCTTCCTTCTTCTTCCTTCTTTCTTCCGTTTTCTTCCTTCTTTCCCTGTCTTATTTCTTTCTTATTCTTTTTTTCTTCCTTCTTTATTCTTCCTTCTTCTTTCTTCCTTCTTCCTTCTTTCTCACTTCGCACAACTCATTTCTCACTCCCAAGTTCTCATTCGGCCTAATAGCCATTCGGCCTAATGACCGTTCGGCCTAATGACCATTCGGCCTAATGACCTTCGGCCTAGTGACCTTCGGCCTAATGACCCAGCATCAAGTCTGTCACAGTATGCTACATATTGTATAAGTATACAGAGATGATAAGTACTAGACTTTTCCGTTCTCTTTTGCATTCAATCCCTGCTAGAAACATAACAAACTAGCAAACTATACGAAACCAGATGATGTGGTTAAGACAACCGTGAAAGAATTGTGAAAATCGTTTAGAAGACGCCCAGGAACCGCTGTTTGATATTATGATTCTAATGATTTCTTGATCGCAGTATTCGACATTTTAACCAAGAAATGTACTTTCCAACATGCATAATACAAGTTTCATGCATTGCACGCCTTGCACTTGTTCATTTATTTAATAAAACGGATGAGATGAAATTTGCCTAAAAAGTCACAAGATGAATCATCACACAAATGTACCATGCGTCTCCATATGCTATTACAGTGATCGTTCGCTAATTAGGGCAAAAGATATTTTAGTTACAAGATAAAGATAGTCGCTGTCGTCGCTGTCCGGAACATCTTTTGCTGGCGAGGATAGGGTGATAATGTCAATGAAGGAAAAATACATACGATTTGACAGTTCGGTACCCAACATGTTTCGGACAGCAAAACGAAGGGAACCGAAGCGACAATCTTTCGCTTGTAACTAAAATATCTTTTGCACCACCTCATCCCAACTAGCAAATACCGTTCGCTAATTGGGGCGTTTTAACAAGCGTCAATGTTGTTTACGTTTTGCATTGAATAGAGGAAAATTTTACGCGCCAGAAAATATCGATCCCGCCAAACACGGGAACAAAACATCTACGCGTTTTTGGCATCACATTCTGACGTTTAGCTGCTTTTTAATTGGGATTCGCCCCATTTAGCAAACTCCCAACTAAAAAGTGCCCCAAATAGAAAAAAAATTCAATTAGCGAACGTTCACTGTATGCTAATACGCTGCTGAACAGTTTTCAAAATACCTAACTATCGTATCCTCTGGGAGGCCCATTTTTGAATGGAAAACACTCTTGGGTACATTCAGTTAACATGATAATATAGATTATCGTGATAACTTAGTGTTTTAACTTATCTGAACATGCAATCCTGCAAACATGTAAGTGACTTCAACGCAGTTAAAGCGATGGTCCCCTTCCTACTTTGTGACCAAAAAAGATCGGAATTTACCCAAACAAACAATAAACGCCAGTAACCAGTCGATTTTAGGCTACAAATGCAACACATGAAAATAGCGAATATAAATTTACTGTCGAATACAAATTTCTTAACTTTTTTTCACAATTAAGTTATAGAACGGGGACATCTCATACCAAATGCTCCGTTTATATAATTAGATGATGATTCTTCAATCGTTGGGAGTGATTCAGCTAAAATGATCAATGTTCACTGCTTAGGTCCGCAACGTCTTGGGATGGGACACAACATATACACTGATGAATAAAAGTATTTGGTATTTTGACCATGGACTAGCCGTAGAAAATTCACAAGAAAAACTTCGCAAAAGTAACTACAATAAATTCCCGCACGATTCGGCAGTTAGGAATGGTGACTGGCTACTACAACGGCGACCGCGGAGAGCTGTGCAGCAGATTTGAATTTACAATTTGACGCCACAATACACGGTTCGAGGCCGCATCTCTCCACCCTCGAATACGCCCCACACTCGCCAAGTCGTTTTGCACCTGGTCTGCCCATCACGCTCGCTGCGCTCCACGTCGTCTCGTACCTGCCGGATCGGAAGTGAACACCATCTTTGCAGGGTTGCTGTCCGGCATTCCTGCAATATGCCCTGCCCATCGTACCCTCCCGGCTTCAGGTACCTTCTCGATACTGGGTTCGCCGTAGAGCTGGGCAAGCTCATGGTTCATTCTTCGCCGCCACAAACCGTCTTCTTGAACACCCCCAAAGATGGTCCTAAGCACCCGTCTCTCGAATACTCCGAGTGCTTGCAAGTCCTCCTCGAGCATTGTCCATGTTCCATGTCCGTAGAGGACAACCGGTCTTATAAGCGTCTTGTACATGACACTTTTGGTGCGGTAGCGAATCTTTTTTCGTATTTCACGACTAACATTGTTATCAGCCGTTAGAAAGGATCCGAGGTAGACGACCACCTCGAAGGTATCCCCGTCTGTCGTAACACTGCTTCCCAGGCGGGCCCTGTCGCGCTCGGTTCCGCCCACAAGCATGTACTTTGTCTTTGACGCATTCACCACCAGTCCAACTTTTGTTGCTTCACGTTTCAGGCGGGTGTACAGTTCTGAACCTTTGCAAATGTTCGGCCGACAATGTCCATGTCATCCGCGAAACAAATAAATTGACTGGATCTGTTGAAAATCGTACCCCGGCTGTTACACCCGGCTCTCCGCATGACACCTTCTAGCGCAATGTTGAACAACAGGCACGAAAGTTCATCACCTTGTCTTAGTCCCCAGCGCGATTCGAACGAACTGGAGTGTTCGCCCGAAATCTTCACACAGTTTTGCACACCATCCACCGTTGCTTTCATCAGTCTGGTAAGCTTCCCAGGGAAGCTGTTCTCCTCCACAATTTTTCATAGCCCTACACGTTCTATACCGCCGTATGCCGCCTTGAAATCAACGAACAGATGATGCATTGGGACCTGATATTCACGGCATTTTTGAAGGATTTGCCCTACAGTAAAGATCTGGTCCGTTGTCGAGTGGCCGTAAACGAAGCCGGCTTGAAAACCTCCCATGAACTCATTCACTAATGGTGACAGACGACGGAAGATGATCTGGGATATCACTTTGTAGGCGGCATTAAGGATGGTGATCGCTCGAAAGTTCTCACACTCCAGCTTGTCGCCTTTCTTGTAGATGGGGCATATAACCCCTTTCTTCCACTCCTCCGGTAGCTGTTCAGTTTCCCAGATTCTGATTATCAGTTTGTGCAGGCAAGTGGCCGGCTTGTCCAGGCCCATCTTGATTAGCTCAGCTTCGATACCATCCTTACCAGCCTCTGCGTTATTGGTCTTTAGCTGTTGGATGGCATCCTTAGCTAGCCTCATGGTAGGGGGCTGGTTGGCTTCCATCGTCCACTGAACTGACGTAGTCATCTCCTCCGCTGCATTCACTTTCACTGTCTGCATAGAGGTGTGCGCCGCCGCCGACAGTTTTTGACACGCCGCCGACATTTTTGCATCGGCATGTCGCCGTTTAAAATTTGTCACGCCGGTGGTCTTATAATTTTCCACGCCAATTCAAATTAAACTCCGCAGAAGAAAAAAGAAGTCCGCAGGATTTTCCATGGAAATTTTGATGATTTATTGGAATTTCCGTAGATTTTTTCGCATTGTCGTAACTAGCCTCGATGCCTAGGGGGGCTATAGGGCCTTGATCAATTTTCTCTAGTTTGAGCTTCTTTTCAAAAAAAATCGAACATTTTACCACCTCATTAAGCTATTTTAGGGATCCCGGGATCCCGAGATTTCCCGGGATATACAAACAAGTTCATCCCGAATCCCGGGACAACGAAAATGGCCGGGAAATGGAAACTCTAATTCCGAAGCAAAACGTCGAGAGACTCCGAAATAAATATTCAAGGAATTCCGCAGCAAATCTTCCAAAGTTTTCGAAACAAATCTTCGAACGACTCCGGAGGAAATCGGAAACAAATTAACGAGAGATTTTGAAGAAAATTCTTCATGGATTATGAAGAGTATCCCTCACAGATTTCTAAGGATATCCCTTAACGATAACGAAAGGATTTAGTGTGAATTCTTCTGGATTACAATTGGAATACTTCGATAATTCTGAAAAGAATTCTTTAGAGATTCCAATGAGAATTCTTCTCGGATGCTAATGGAATCAGTGGAAACTATCATGCTGCTAGTCAAGGGGAAGTTCGCTGGAAAACTGTCATTCTAGTCCGTGATGGTTGACCACATGTCTTTGACTGCTGTCAAAGTATCACGTTTGCTTTGATTGAAATTTGGTGGTTCCACGTTGCTGTGCATATCAAGCTTACTTTGATTCTTTCAAATCAATTAGATATGGCAAAACATACTTTTGCATATAAACGATAAAGACGGATCCATAAAAAATGGAAAACGATCCATAAATAACATCTGAATGTTCCTTAAAATGCTACCATAAATCCATAAAATAGTTAATGAGATTCCGAAAAAATAATTTTTCGATCCATAACTAAGCTAAAATTTAGCAATTAATTGGGAAATATGTTCCATTAACATGGTCAAGAAAAACAATACAATTCTTGCTATTTTCCCATGAAAATATGACAAATGATCCATACATCTTTGGAAAATGATCCATAAAAAACTATATTTTGATTCATAAAACTTCAAATTTGCGCATTTTTTTTATCGTGATGATGATCCATAATTTCAGTAATATGATCCATAATTTTAGTCATATGATCCATAATTTTGTTCAAATGATCCATAGTTTTAGTGATATGATCCATAAATTTTGATAAATGATCCATAGATTTTATAAAATGTGTGGATCAATCAATATAGTTTCATTGGCCTTCTTTCCAAGCATTATGGATCACATTATCAAAATTATGGATCATATGACCAAAATTATGGATCATCATCAGGATATAAATCACGCAAATTTGAAATTTTATGGATCAATATATGGTTTTTATGGATCATTTTTCAAAGTTTTATGGATCATACAAATGTTCTTTATGGAATCTCTCGAACTATTTTATGGATTTATGGTAGCGTTTTATGGAACATTCAGATGTTATTTATGGATCGTTTTTCATTCTTTTATGGATCGTTTTTCCACATTAAACGGTGCAAAGTAAAGGCTGCCATTAGATATTGCCTTTTCATAATTAACAACAAGTGCAATTTCACTGCCACACAGGAATCTTTCTCGGAAATGAAAAAAAACTCATTTGTCTAGTCAAGTACGAGACACTGAAGACGACCTTACTATTGAGGTCGAAATACGTATCTGTCAAGGTACAATTAAGTGGTGGAATTAAATGGAATTGTACAAACTCGTCTTATGACAAGGTAAGACATTCCACTAAAAAGATCAAAATAATTTTCTTAACTCATTTGTCTTTCACTCATTTCATTATGATAGGCTAAATATGGAAGATAACTATTTTGTCTTCAAACTTGTTCAGTAATTTTCAGTAATTAATGTTATGTGTTGAAAATTGATATCACTGCTAACTAACTTTTCAAATCCTTGCTATTTTTTTCTAGGGAGGGCTAACCCCCTCCCCCCATTTGGCAATTTGGTCATTTGAACCAAAAACGCCGTTCAGCTGAATATATTTTTTGGCAGAAAACGCCGTTTCGCTGAAATGTTTGTTTTGCAGAAGAGGCATTTTAGAGCCAAATGACTCTTTCCGCCGAACGACCATTTCTACAAAACGGTATTTTCTGCCAAATGATTTGGTCTGACTTTTTCGACCGTTTCGTCCAAATGACGTTTTTGTCTAAACGACCATTTCGTCCAAATGACATTTTTGAGCCATAGCCTGAACGGCATTTTCGACATTATAACCTATTCGGTCAAACGACGTGTTAGAGAAAAGTACTTTTTTGGCCAAATTACCAATTCGTTGTATAACCGTTTTGCCCAAACGTTCATTTTGGTCAAATACCATTCGGCTTGACGATTTTCAACTTAACGTATTATGCGGTCAAATGGCTTTCGTCAAATGATTTTCGGACAAATTACCCTTCCTCTTTTTCAATAATATTCCATTGAATTTCCGAAGAATTTCTTATGGACAAAGAAATCCAAAGAAATTCCTTAAAAAATCTTTTTTTTTTCGTTGAAATACCAACCGGTTTCCCGAAAAAAATTAAAAAAAAAAATCATGTAAAGTTCTGAATAATTTTGGTTAAAATTTCGTTATATTCACCATGCAAATTCCGAAGAATTTTCCGTAGAAAATTTTAAAAATCCCATGCAAATTCCAGTGAATGTCCTATAAAAATTTCGAACAATTTGCCGTTGAAATTCAATTTTTATGTTGATGTCCACATTTTGAACAATCTCCCGCTGAAAATTTGAAGATTTTTTTTTGACACTTGAAACAATTTTCCTTAGAAATTCCAAAGTGCTTCCTTGGAAATTCCAAAGAATTCCCAAAACTTCATAGTAACTGCCATGGAAAACCCGAAAATAAATTTCAAACGAATATCTTGGAGAAACTCAGAGAATTTTCAAAAGAAATTCATCAGATTTTTTCGTCTAATTTCAAAAGATTCTTCCATTGAAGTCTTGCAAAATTCTTAAAATATGTAGACAAAAATCTTCAAGAAACGAACGTAAAAAATCTCCACGCCGATTCACGCCGCCAGCTCAAATGGCTTTCGGCGTGGCGCCGAAAACGCCGCCGCCGCCGATTTTCGGACCGTCGCACACCTCTATGTCTGTACTCTCAGCGCTATTCAAATGTTCCTCGTAGTGCTGCTTCCACCTTTCGATCACCACACGTTCGTCCGTCAAGATGCTCCCATCCTTATCCCGGCATATTTCGGCTCGCGGCACGAAGCCTTTGCGGGATGCGTTGAGCTTCTGATAGAACTTGCGTGTATCTTGAGAACGGCACAGCTGTTCCATCTCCTCGCACTCCGCTTCTTCCAGGCGGCGTTTCTTCTCCTGAAAAAGGCGGGTCTGCTGTCTCCGCTTCCGTCTATAACGTTCCACGTTCTGCCGGGTACCTTGCTGCAGCGCGACCGCCCGCGCTGCGTCCTTCTCCTCCAGAATCTGTCTGCACTCTTCGTCGAACCAATCGTTCCGTCGACTTTGACCCATATACCCGACGTTGTTCTCCGCTGCGTCGTTAATGGCTGCTTTGACTGTACTCCAGCAGTCCTAAAGAGGGGCCCCATCGAGCTCACCCTCTTCCGGCAACGCTGCCTCGAGATGCTGCGCGTATGCAGTGGCGACATCAGGTTGCTTCAGTCGCTCTAGGTCGTACCGCGGCGGTCGTCGGTACCGAACATTGTTGATGACGGATAGTTTTGGGCGCAGTTTAACCATCACCAGATAGTGGTCAGAGTCGATGTTAGCGCCACGATATGTCCTGACGTCGATAATGTCGGAGAAGTGCCGTCCATCAATCAGAACGTGGTCGATTTGTGATTCTGTCTGCAGTGGTGATCTCCAGGTGTACCGATACGGGAGGCTGTATTGGAAGTAGGTGCTGCGAATGGCCATATTCTTGGAGGCAGTGAAATCAATTAGTCCTCCCCCCCAATCTGAGCGTTCAAATCTCCTATGATGATTTTGACGTCGTGTCTTTGGCAGCTTTCGTACTCATGTTTCAGCTGCGCGTAAAATACGTCCTTATCATCATCAGTGCTTCCGAAGTGTGGGCTATGGACGTTGATTATGCTGAAGTTGGAGAACCGGCCTTTGATCCTCAACCGGCACATTCTCTCGTTGATCGGCCACCACCCGATCACGCGCCTTTGCATATCGCCCATCACTATGAAAGCTGTTCCCAGCTCGTGTGTGTTGCCGCAGCTCTGGTAGATGGTATGATTACCTCTAAACGTTCGTACCATTGATCCCTTCCCACAAACCTCCTGCAGCGCTACGATGCCGAATCCACGGTCCTTGAGCACATCGGCAAGTATGCGTGTGCTCCCGATGAAGTTGAGAGATTTGCAGTTCCACGAACCGAGTTTCCAATCGCTAGTCCCTTTTCGTATCAGTGGTCTTCGGAGATGGTTACGGTCCATACTCTCTTGTTGATTGTTCGTTGCATGAGTTTTTTTTGGCTGGCTTGCAGGGCCTGACACCAAACCCTCTAAATTTCCGGAGGACCATTCCTCCGTATTCCCGGTGAACCATGGTGTACAGTTTCACTTAGAGTCCCTCGCTGGCACTCGGACGATGATCAGCCGCCCCTAACATGGAGAACAGACGCTGTTGTGAGCCGATCCTGACATGGAGAACAGACGCTCAGTAAGGCCTCCTGAGAGGAGCAAACCCCCCCTTTCCTGTCAGCATACAACCATAGTTCCCACCGGGGTTGGTTACCCGATCTTACCCGATACCGATGATCCATCGCCGGTTTTGGCTTGCGTTGGACAGTACGCCGCGATGAGCGTGATTGTGCCGACGGAAGTGGTCACTTCGACACCGATGGCCTCGATCATGCTCAGCTGGAAGCTTGGCAACAGGCGACAGTTGATGTTATATCGAAGTGCGATGGCCACACCACCTCCCCTGGACGGCTGGTCGAGTCGCACGATGCGGAAGTTCGTGAGTGTGGACGCTTACCTCCGGTTTAAGGTGCGTTTCAGTGTTAAACGCCACGTCGATCTCCTTCTCCTCGAGGAAATCAGCCAGTTCGATGATTTTGCTCTTGAGCGAGCAATCGTTCCAGTTGACCAGGCCCACCCTAGCAGCCATTTTCAATAATGAGCATGCCAAGAGTGAAGACCTGGTCGAAACGGGTTTTGCAGCCGCAGATCGGCATCAGCTACTCCGGGGTATACAGCGGAGTAGATTGTTCAGGGGGGGGGGCTTTTTCGTTCTCCGGCTGGTGGATGGTGGATGGTGCTGATGCGGTTGTAACGGTGGGAGGATTGGAATCGCTCGACGGAGAGCCGTGATGGCTGGATAGTTCACCCCGTTGACTATAGGAACACGGTTCTTCTTCGGAAAGTTCCTGGTTGGAAGCCTTCTTCCGGATTTCCAGGAACTCGGCTCGCTTTGGGCAGCCCTTTGTGGTGGCCCGATTTTTGTCGCCACAGTTGGCGCACTTGGGATCGGCCACCTCCATTTTGTCGCCCTCGTCAGTTTGGTGGGGTTCGCCACACTTGTTGCAGCGCGGCTTCATGCGGCAGTTTCTGGTTCCGTGCGTGAAGTTGAAGCAGTTGGTGCATTGCGTAACGTCGCGATGCACTGGGCGATATCGCTCCCAGTCAACGACGATATGGTTGATTATCTCAACCAGCTCTAGGTGGACCAGATAAAGCTGGTCACGATACCTTCTTGTCTTGTCGTGACGAGCAATTTTGTGCACCGCGACTGGGTTGAGTCCGCTGCCTTCCAACTCCTGGATGAGCTCATGTTCCTCCATGTCATGGAGCCCTCGCAGCAAAGCGTTGAGCGGCTTCGTGCCGGGGAGGTCATGAGTGTATAACTTATATCTGTGGACCTCGAGAAACTCCACGACTGACTTGTGATGGTCCGTGTTGGTGGGCATCACCTTAACGCCTTCACTGCAGAGCCGGAATGTGCAGTTTAGGCCTTTCGCGATCAATTCCCGGAGCTTTGGTCGCAGTTCCGGCGGGTCGCCTCTGATGAAAACCGGCGGGCACTTCTCCTTCCGCACTGGTTGAGTTTGTGGCAGCTGCGACTGCTGCTTCTTGCGCTTCTTCGGCGGATTGCCGGCGTCATCAAGCGGCAACGGCGAGAACACGTTGCTCTGCAAAAGCTGCTTGGAGGGGTTACCCGCGCCTCCAAGAGCAGTGCGCTTAGGCACTTTTCCCGTGACCTAATCTCCCATGACGGGTCCGGGAGAAAATAACGCCAGCGTGACGAAGCGAGAACGTAAACACAGCGAACATACGAGAAAAAACACGTGGAAAAAATGCGCGAGCAAAAAACACGTCCATGCGTGCGGCTGTCTCGAACTGGAATGCATTCAAACGCTTGTCGGAACCTTGCGCTTAAATTATCCGACACCCGAGCAAGGGCAGATAACTGAAATAATATCAAACTGATAACACACTAAGTTATCATTTTGATATTTAGTTATCAATGATGCGATTAATTGATAACTCATTAATAACACATTTTATTATCAGTACAAATTTCCCTTTTCTTAAAAATTTCACGTCGTTCAGATATCGTGCTAAGAATTCTATTCTTTCAAACAAACTAACTTATGGAAACAACTTCCCTAGGCATGGTGAATGGTCATCCCAAAATGTTCAACACGAGGTAAAATTCTACCAAATAAAAACTGAGAATCTTTCTTTAATTCAGATTTACCATACAGATTAGGATTAAGATTAATCCAGCTTTCCATTCTCACTATTATAATGGCGGATGCTATAAAAGTGTGACAAGAACTGTTTCTAAACACTGACTGGACTGAAATTTTCGTCTAAGCAGACGATAATTGTCTCCGTTACCAACGATATCTATATATAGGGCACTGCACGGACTACTTTGTCTTTTTCTCGCTGCAAAGATATTAGAAAACAACAAGGACAGTAAATGTAAAAATTAATGAAGAACGAAAGAGATAGAGACCTTTCCGTGCAGTGCCTTATTGATTTGTTTAATTAGCTCTGTCAACTGAGGAATTTACGCGAGAGTTCATGTTTTCTTATTGTTTTATACTATGCTTATTAACTTTACTTTCATTTCAGGTGTCGTTGAATAATGAAATATGTATATATCTGAGAACCATACGTTGTTGTTGAGTTAGTACTCAACATATGGCCTTGCAACTCCCGGAACATATGATCGAAGTGCATGTGCTCATTCAGGAATGACGAATACTTTTGAGTAACCGCCTACGTTGCAGGACAACGTCTATATATATAAAAATGCATTTGCATTTGCTTTGAGGCAATATAATTCACGAACGCCAATATAATTCGTCTTATGATAAGTGTTCATATATATGGAGAATCGAATAATCGAATAATCAAGAAATTTCAACGATCTAGTGTGATTTGGAGAAAACAATCATGCTCGCACTGAAGTCGATTTAGAGTGCGGCGCTGCAATACGCTCAACTATTGGCAGTTTGGACTCAGGTTTGAATGCAAAATACAAACCCCGGCAAGATAGTTATCTGCAGTCAAACCTCCATGAGTCGATAGTTAAGGGAAGGTCTTCTCATGAAAATATCGAGATGTGGAATAGAAAATCTTTAGGAAGGTGTACTGCCATCACCGTAACCCAAAAAAACAATTTTTAGTATGGAAAAATTTGCTTCCATGAGTTGATATCAAGTCATAGAACATCAACTCCTGGAAGCTCGACGGTATATAAATAAAAATGATTAAGAAAAGTCGAGTCAAGTACGAGACACTGAAGACGACCTTACTGTTGAGGTCGAAATACTTATCTATCAAGGTAAAATCAAGTGGTGGAATTAAATGGTATGGTACAAACTCGTCTTATGACAAGGTAAATAAAAATGAGTTGAGGTTTCTGTTGTCTAGATTTGAGTAGCGAAAGGATTCTCCAAATAGCAACATTTAATCATGGATTAATTCTTTTTGGTATCAGTTTATATACATATTTATTAGAGTGGGGCGTCATGGTCATTTTTTCAAATCAATGGTTTTTCGAAGCCATTCTGGGTCCTGAACAACTGTGCAGAATTTGGGAATGATTGGTTGCTTCCTCGCTTTCCGCATCGCCTTTGAAGTTTGTATGGAAATTAGTATGGGAGAACGTATATTTTTGCATTTCTACTACTAGAGGCTTCAGTTCATCGTAAACCAAGTGGAACATGGCGTTAAAGTATAACCCAAAGGATGCCGAAAAACTTTGCTGAAGAAGGCACGTTGGTGGAACGTCCACGAAAAAAGTTATAACGCTTAGAACATTGAGTGTTCAAACCATATGCAAAAATTATTCTGCCAACACTGCCGTACTACGTAGACCAATAATTTAATTGAGTGTTATTTCAAAATAATTGACCTTATAGGGCTTTAGAGCTAATGTGAGCTATCCGGAATCATTTCACAAAGAAAAAAATCCGACAAGAAGAAAGATGGGTTTTGCCTTTCGATATCTATAGGTCGTCCGGTAGTGCTGGCAGAAACATTGATTTCTTGCATATGGTTTACACAATCAATTTTCGAAACGTAATAACATTTTTTGTAGACCTTCTAGCTATGTACCTTCTTCGGCAAAGTCTTTCGGCATCTTCCACACTAGATGCTAACGTATTGAGTCACGTGATTGATGATAAATTGAAGCAACCAATCGAGCCCATATTTTGCACAGTTGATTGGGGTCCCAAAACGATTCAGAAAAACCTTGATCTCACATGATCGGACGAAGTTTGCGTTTTTCCATACAACTGCGCCCCCGTTATCAATATAACTGGATAAGTTTGTTTTTAATAAGTTATTCTGCTTTGCTCTCTATCCAGCCGACTGATATTTACATAAAATGGTCATGGCATCATGATTTGATTATAAATAGTCTTCAGTAAATAGGGTAAAACGTCCTATCGTTGTGGTATGCCCTAATGTTGCGGTAGTGTTCAAGTAGTCCATTCTGGATATAATACCATTGCAAACAATTGTGGGAACGTTAAAACTCTTCGGATTAACGACTAGAACAGCTTTTGTTTGACAAAATTCCGTTCAAAACGATGAAAAATCAACATTTTTCGTTAAAATTTTGAATCCTTTGAGCCTATTATTGCGGTAGTGCTAAGGTCCTATTGTTGCGGTATCGCTCTCCATAAGAATTACATGCAATACCGCAACAATAGGACTGACCTTCAAAAAATATCGCAACGATTGGCAACTGCGTCCTATTATTGCGGTAGTATGTTTTTATTGTGATAAAAACAAAACAACATAATTTCAGCACAATTGACGTAATGTTTACGAAACTATAGTTAACGAGCATCCTATTCAACTACTACAATGTGAAAATCGACCAACAGGTAATTTTTGAAAAAAAATTGTAACCATTTTTGTTTTGACACGATGCTTAACCCCTCCATAATAGGTCGTTTTACCCTACAATATTGTAGAAAGCGTAGTGCTCTTCTCTTCTGCTCCTCAAGAAAGCGTAAATTGGGTGAGTGCCTAGAGACGACGCCGTACAATCACACTATTCGAGTTCGAATCCCAGTGAATACCAACATTTTTTTCAATGCGTAACGGAGTCGGCAAAGAAGATTTAACTATTTTGGTCGATAAAACAGTGATGACTGATAACTAAATAATAACTAAATTAGTTATTTGAGTAAATAACATGTATAACAAAATGTGTTATCACCTTGGTATCAGTGATAACTTAATTTACTTTCATTTAGTTATATTTAGATACCAAAATTCTGGTATCATTTTTGTTATGTTGGCTGTTAATTCAGCCAAAATGATAACAAGTTCGGTTATCAAAATGTCCGATAACCGGATAATAGAATTTGTTATCAATTAGTAATTCATTTTTGCTCGGGCAGCCATTCGATGATTTTTCGCTAATACGCCACCATTTGGAATAAATGTTAAGTATTGCCACTGGTGCTACCCGCGCCTTCGTCCTGCTGTGTCCGTTCAGTTGCATTAAATCTTGTTAAACCGAGGAGTTGCTGCAGATATTCGACCAAAGACGATGTTTCTTCAATGAATTATTGGCAGTGGCTGATTTTCTACCTGCCGCTGTCACATACAAGCGCTATAGTATATGCGCAAAATAGCCAGCATGAGTTAACCGCCAGAAATTTGTATGGCGAAGAACATCTAACGCGGGTTTTCTCAATATTTGGAACCTTTCATGAAAAACTATTTGGTACCGGTTATTTAGGAAGGTGTCTGCTACTACGCCTACCAAATATTTTTTCAATGAAGGTGTTTAATTTTGAGAAATCGAACCTTAGATGCCTTTCGCCATACTGATTTCAGAAAGTTAACTACTAGTGTGCCGCTGTAAGCACGCTCAAATCAGGCGATTCATTACAAAACCTTATCGCTTGGCATATGTCGGTTCGAGCGACGAAGACGGTCGCCGATGGGTGATGTCTGTAAATAATTTTCGCTAAGGTGGCGTCTTTATCGATTTGGCAGTCATCGGCGGAAAGAGAACTTTTTGGTAAGATCCTTTGGTATTGTTTCTATTGATCTTTGTAAATAAAATCGACTTATTCAGGTCCACCATATTAAGAAAGTTGATTCAAGACGAACTTTCATCAAACTGCAAAATTTAATCGTTTGGCGACGACTAAATGTTGCCTTCGGTAGCAGAATCGCAAACGCGCGTCGGAAAGTGATGATGCAATAAATTTGAATGGATTGAATCACTAACCAAACCAAGCTGTCACGCCAAACGCCGATGCCACCGAAACAGCCCATTTTCGTTTCGCAATTAACCCTTTCTTTCCACAAAATGCTGGTCCCGAGAAGAACCAATTTTCTTTCCCCAATGCGCCTTTCAAATAACTAACTGACGCCACAATCTGTAATAAATTTTCGGCATCGCCAATGGTGGCGCGGGATCGCAACAGTACTATTTTTGTAGTCAACCCTTTCTTGGTATAAAATGCTGGTTCGTTGAAGTTGAATGATCCTCAGCAACACGCCGACGACCACCACCAATGCGACGGTTTTCCATTGAAAATGTTACCAGCGCTTCCTTGCTGCTGTGTCCGCTTCGCTGCGATCGCTTTGATGCATCCGCTCCAAGGCGTCCGCCCTGCGTGAAATGTTGTTCAAACTGAGGATTAGATTCAAACCCGCATGTTGCTTAAATTTTATGTCTGTGTTTGTGATGCATGTACGTGATTAGTTGGCTTACCTATTTCCAAGCTTTTTATCAATTATCGATTAGTTGAAAATCAGTATTTTCATATAAATCCAAAGAAGCGTTGACTCATCCTTGATTGAATAATAAAAAAAAAGAAAATCCATCGAGAAACGGCTGAGATATTAAAGTTTAAGTCTATCATATTTTCGTGACGGTATCCGATTTTCGCAATCGTAAAGTGTACCCCAATTTAGAAAAGACAGACGTAGTCCTACGTCAAAAAACACGACACAAATTAAGCCCAAATAGCCTGTTTTGCGAATGTTATTGATATAGAAGCATGTTATTAATAATGGAACAAATACCATGCTTGATGAAGAACCCAAAAATCGCACTCCAAAATCTTTCGTCTTTCACCACACAATAATGCTTTGGTATTTTAATTGCCTTATTATTTATCTTTTCCTGCATTTCATCCCACAGTGCGACGTGAAACTCGTGATGGTGATGATGATCAAGGTTCTGCATGAAGCTTCTGTTATTAGGTGAAAGTTACAAACAATTAGAAATTTAGATTGCCGTGTGCTTTCTATGGCCCTACGTAGATGGTGGTACTGCTGGGAGACGTAGCAACGTTCGCTTTATTGCCAAGAAGATTACAACCATTTGAATAATAATGATGACACCGAGAGCAACGAAACTTATGTCCCTGGAGAGAGGGAACCTTCGAAATTGTTTGTACGGGTTCGTCCCGGAACATTTGTTAGGATGCAACTGTTTCGAAGTCAAGATCTGTTTCCGGCACTTAATTTCAAAATCGAAGCGAACCCTTGCTAAATAGATTCTCTGACAAACCCACTCCCGGAATGCTTATCAATTTATACTTCTTCCGATGACGATGATAGCCGGTCCTTCCAGATAAATCATAAAATAAGCACATATTTACGACCCCTGTCACATCATTTCATCCCGCGCTGGGAACGCCATGTCTCAACTCAACAGAAGATATCATCCTAATGGAGTTATCGAGATTAGCTGTTATGAATACAAATTTCCTTCGCAGATGAACCTTTTTCTCGCCCCATTCCACTTTTGTATCGTCTTTATCTGTTTCGAAAAAAAAACTTAACCTTCAGCCCCCGTTCAACGTGGGAATCACGTTGTTCAACTCATTGAAGTTGCTACCGCTGAGAACGAAGACAAGAAAAATCCACCGTCAATTTGCCGCCCCCGAACGTCGTCAGAATCTCGTGAGTTGATACACTTGTCACCCGGCGTCGAAGACAGCTTCCTTCGCTCTTTCGGATTTATTGGATTGCTCACATTATTGTGCCATTTATTTCTATTGACACACGCACATCCGGGGCGATTCAATCAACGGAAATATGGTTGTCGTTTCTCTTCTTGAATGAATGAGAACATGCTTATCTCATCACCGTTTATCGGGTGCCAACGAGCGAGAGTGCGTAGATGACATTTTGTTTGCCTTTTTGCCTACGTGTACCGGAAGGCGATGAGATCACTCCAAATGTGAAACTTTTGGTAGGAGGCCCGGAAGGCTAGGCCCATCGAGATGATGTCTTCAAATAAGATTGTTTCATATTTTTTGTTATTTGTTTGGCGTCTTACTGCTTTGGTTTTAGCTCGTACGTGATAAAAATGTCACTTTTGTTTTACACTTATATCAATTGAGATACAGCTGCACCGCAGTTAAGTATTCAGTACTTACTGAATTAGACAAAACAATCCATTAAATAAAACCCTTTTCGGTTACTAAATGCTAACTGCTATTCAATCATGAGACAAGACCATATACCTGTTGGTTCGGTAATAAATCAAAACATTTTCTTGTTTTAGCTTCAGATGAAGTGCGCTGAACCGTAACAAGAAAAGCATCAGTGTCACATGGAGGTTTATTGAACAGTATTGATAATCAAACCTATCATGATTCACGGTTTTCATCAATGATTCAGCTTTTTCTTTCCAGAAGGATCAGTGAAATGAATGTCAATAACCAGTAACGTAAGAGATTCTCTTGAAGTGGACGCAAAATTCTATCGATGAAGCAGATTGTTCCACTCCCAGAGAACGCACGTCACATGATATTTCCAGGGCAGATCAAAACGAAAGCCATGTTTACCCTTCCAAATGAGTGGGTCGAGCCAAGTCCCTTTTCGTGGTCAGCATACTGTTGGCTATCTTCTGCCTTTTCCAACAAGGTTTGAATGTATGTTTAAATTTTTCAGTCGAAGAGCTTCGACCCTTGATTTGATTTGAGTTTTTCTCTACGGCACGCGTTTGTATTAAATTGTGTGGGACACAATGACGTATTTTTTTCACCCACAGCTTTTCATCATTATGATTTTCCGGACTGTGTTTGATTATATTTCAGGTTGAAATAGGTTCTAGTTCTAGATTGAAATATAGTTCTACATAGTTCTGATTTAATTTTTTTATTCATTCCAACGGAACTAAAATTGAATTGTTCAAACGTTTTTCCCTTCCTTTCGTAGTGTTTTTAGTTTACTCTCAGCTCTGAAACTTTTTTCTCCATTTTACACTCGGACGCCCTTTTGGTTCTGCATTTCCTGGCAGTGAGAGGTGGAATGTTGCTTCACTTCGATTGTAGTTCGCCTCAAGGCATTCGGAAGTGCTAGATAAAAATCAAAATGCGGAAATATTTGCCTTTCGTTTAGATTGGTTTGCATTTTATGCAAGTCACCGAGACAGTATGAAAAATAAGTCATCAAACTAGGTTTCCACCCATATATTATTTCTTTTCAACAACACATTCACATTTAGAGTGAGCGGGATTTTTGTTTCTTTATTTCTGTGAATATTGATTTTTTTTTCGAGAGTTGACCAGTTGTAGTCTTATTAGACTGTTATCAAGGCTGGGCTCTCCATGTGATACACAATACTAGCAGACGACTCAAGCTATGTTGCTCACTAGGTCACTGCAGCCGGGGGTTGTATTGTGACCATAGGGGAAGGTTTGGAGACTTGATCCCCGGAGAGACTTGATCATCCCCTATTTTATCGAGAACTAAAATAGTGTTGTTCTAGCGTATTTTTTACTATAGATTCCCTAGACAAATAGCCTTTATGTGGTGAGTTATTTTTTGGATTGACAACCCTATTTATTCTGCAGGGCGGTTTGTATGTTTTGACCTTCCTAAAGTTTTTTCTATTGGCCACGCAAAAATTGAACAACTTTTCATAACAATGACCAAATGCTTTTGTTTTTTCACAGCATAAAGCCATAAATATGCTTAATGATCTATACTCATGAAATTGTCAATATTCCATCAAAGTTTTAGGATATTTGGATATAGTCCATCATACAAAAATTTGGCGAAAAAATTCAAAAAATTTAAATCTGTTCTCAGGCTTCTAATTTTTTGTAGATTTGACTGATTTGATGAAGGTTTGGCAGGAAAAAATATTTATTGCGTAGATACTATAGAAAGGGGATCAAGTCTACCAAATTTTAAAATTGCATATGCTGTCGAATTCAAAAACAAAAATCGTTCATGTATTCAAACAGCAATTCGAAAATTCCGCGTATATTAAAGGAAAAATATTTTAAAAATCTGAGGTCACCTTTCAAACTTCATCAAAGCAATTTCTTGGAGAGGGATCAATTTCCCCACAATGTTTTTAAAGTCGATTTTTGTTTTTAAGTTAGCATGTAAAGTCGAATTCATTGTTTAGCCGACATTCAATATCTAATAACAGTCGATGTTGACAACGGGTGGTACTGATGCCATGTCCAAGTAACACTTTTGAATGAAGATTCCTGTTTTACAATAAACTAATTCAAGTGCTAGTGCAATAAATCAACACATTAATCTAAGAGCTTCGCTTATTTTTTTTGCAGTTAAGGAAGGGAGGTCGTTGAGTTAATAATATCCTATAAGTTTGTTACAATCATGTCTAAACTTTCATTAGTCCAACAATGTTCACGAAATTTCTGTCCAGTTGTCTGCAATTTCGATTGTTATGGTCAAGTTCTCTTAAATTTTCATGGTATCCAATATTCCTTGGATGGTTAAGTTATTAGTCCTATAGAGAATAATGCAGCAGGGAGTCGTGTTGTGATCATAACGCTATATTTCCCTTCCACAGTCAGTCAGCTTTTATAAACCGAACAAATAATGGAAGCTCAGGACGTACATAGATATTTTCCAAGTAGTTAACATATTAAGTTGAATTCGTGTTTTCTTTTCTTCTTCAATACATAATAGCAGTTGATGTTGACAACGGGTGGCACTGATGCCATGTCCAAGTAACACTTTTGAATGAAGATGTTTGTTTCTCAACAAATTGATTTAAGTACTTCCTTAGCCGTGCGGTAAGACGCGCAGCTACAAAGCAAAACCATGCTGAGGGTGGCTGGGTTCGATTCCCGGTGCCGGTCTACGCAATTTTCGGATGGGAAATTGTCTTGACTTCCCTGGGCATAAAAGTATCATCGTGCTAGCCTCATGATATACGAATGCAAAAACCTCGCAGTTAATAACTGTGGAAGTGCTTAATGAACAAGCTGCGAGGTGGCTCTGTCCCAGTGTGGGGATGTAATGCCAATTAGAAGAAGAAGACTAATACAATAAATCAATATATTAATCTAAGAGCTTCCCTTATTTTGATGAAGTTGAGAACGGATGTTTGTCAATGTGTCGTTCAGCTAATAGTAGCCTATAAGTTACAATCATGTCATTAGTCCAAACAATGTTCACGAAATTCCAGTCCAGTTGTCTGCAATTTCTATTGTTATTATCAAGTTCCTGTATTTCAAGTTTTAATAGTCAAACAGTAAGTTTACTTTTTATTTTGTCGAAAGATGTAATTTTGTTTTAACTTGTTTAATTCACCTATCTTTTTGTCTTTCTTAGTTTTTTGTGTTCTCTACGTAATTCAGTTTAAGTCGATACTCAATGTAGATTATGTTGCGTCGTTTCTTCATTCTATTTGTCTAATACCAATCTCCCAGGGTCATTTCCGCATACATGAAAACCCTAGTTTAAAAGTTTGAAAAAGCATCGCTTTAAAGTTAAGCAAAAATAATTAAACTGGCCCTACCGTTTCTAATCGTCTTTAATCCTTACAAGCAAGTGTAAAGTAACTATTATTATATAAGTCGTGGTCAGCTATAGGATTCACTTTTTGGTGGCAAAATAAAGCTTCATCTCGCCTATTCCCTATCTGTTTAAAAAAAATTGTTTGTAAGCCATAGTTGTCTTGTGTGGTATTTTATATTATGACTCTTTAATTTGAGACATAACAAAATAAGAGATGGGCCACGCTCCTAGTTTTGGAAAAAAAAAACTTCTACTCAGTGAATCCTATTACTGTCAATTTCCTATTAATGTCGATAGCGTTGATTTCATTTTCTCTATATATACCTATCTAGCTAGATTTAAGCGTAGCTACGACTCATCATCATTAGGGAACACATCAGAAAAGTATTGCAAAAAAGGAGGAGATCTCACTTCATTATTACTGAAGAAAGAGGCCCACCTCACTGCATTACTATTCCAAACTCAAAGAAATGTTGTCCGTTGGTTCACATGGACATCCGTAAAATCAGTGCGTCAATGCCAAATTGTTACGCGGCATTGAACAAAAATAGTCAACATGTGATACCACCACGACAGGATATGTCTTTGGTTGCCATATCAGTGCTAATGGCGTGAGCCCACCCATCGCGGCAAGATCACATATCCGAGGGGAGGGATTTCTGTGAATTTTGAAATTACTTCAGTTCTTCACTTGTTATGATATTGCTTGATAGTCACCAAAAGAAACATTATAACACTGCACAATAATCGAACGTCTGGCAAAAATTTGGCTTTCACGCCAATCCCAAAATTCGGAATTGCCAAAATTCAATTGTGGTTTGCCTGCCAACTCATCGGAGAAATCACGTGTCCGATCGGTAATAAAAATTCGATTATTGCCCTCTACATCACATTACTTTAACAAATTTCCGTGTGTTCAAAAGATCTGAATCAGACATGACACTTATTACAGCTAGCTCCCAAATTTTTCCATTTTTCTCAGCGCATTTTCTTCGAATTCGCTTTCTTGAGATAGCCTACAGCCCATCAGAATGTGTTGACTGTTAAGTAGACTGGCCCAGGAAACAAAAAAGTTGTCGAATTCCACGGGGCACCAACCCCCCCCCCCCCCCCCCCAGGATTATGCCTTTTGGTGAGAAAATCAATCTCTCAGCTCAATCGCTTGTTCGCTTATTGCATAAGCTGGGGCATTTGATTTGAAGTTTGTATGGGGATTTCAGCCAAAATATATAGGAAAACACACCTTCGACACTCATTCCATCTGGAAATTGGTTCTGATTGCTCGATTGAGCTCAGAATTGCTAAAACGGCTGTTGATATGTTACAGAACAATTCCACAGAACATTGTACGAAGCGCCTCGCAATGGAGCTGTTTATGTTGGTTGTGGAGGAGTGCCAGCTCCTCGCCCTATGTCAGTGGACCCTAGCCACCGGGGGGATTAACGCCGGCCGTCATGTGCATGATTCGATCCCCTCGAACAAGGAGAGGGTTACTATGGTTTCCGGGTGAGACGGAAGCGTAAGCGGTGAGTGAGAGTGAGTATTTATATTATCCTTCGTAGCTTAGTTGCTTAAAAGCAGCAGTCTAGCGTACTAAGGGTCGTGAGCAGGCATTGAAAGCGTGAGTGAAGCGGACGAGCATTGATCTGATTCAATCATAGCATCCAATGCCAGTGAGTGAACAGCCTTGCTCAGATGGATACCAAGCAACGATAATGAGCGATCGTTGCTGCGTAAACAACGAGCAACAGGTTTCGCCAAGCCAAACTTGGTATGGTATCCAGGGAAGCTACGACTGGAGCATTTGTATAACGCTTGCTCTACTAGAATAAAACCAAAACACATCAGGTGTTTCATTCACTCTGTTTTCAAGTTGATGGGATGGAGGAGAGAAAGTTTCGAAGCCTCCCATGCAGCGTAACCGAGTTCCATTCTCATAGCGGACTTAATTTTCCTAATGTCTAAAAAGATTTTTCTAACAGCGTGTGGTAACAACACTCATTGTTAGGTTACCAAGTGATTTGGCTCGCTCAGTTGTCTTCCATTGGTGAGCGATGAAGATATTTAAACATTGAATCAACGAACGCCAAATTTCAACGATCTAGAAAGCATCAGCGATTAGACCGCAGGAGAACATCAAGTTGGCATGAATTTAGCTGACTTTTACTCATGATCTGATTTTTTTCAATGCCTGGTCGTGAGTTCGAGTCCCATAGAAGGAAAGTTACATTTTTAAAATCAAAGTCTTCCACATAATGTACAATACATATTCGCATATGAGTTTTCAGAACATAGCAAAATAATGTCCAAGTTGGGTGGTCAGGGTAACGGTACCAATAGTGGAGGTTTAGTAGATCCACAAAAGAAATTTTGCTTTTAAATAGATAATTATGGGAAATTTACAACTTTAATATCTTAGCCAATAGATAATTAGCTAATAAAAATGAGATTGATGTCATTTAACATCAACAACTACCAAATATTGCTTGCAACACTAATGGGTACACTGTTCCTTTAGTGGCGGTAAAAAAATTGATTTTTTATGAGCTCGCCACTATTGGTACAGCTGCACTACTATAGGTGCAAGGGAGTCAATTTTATTAAGGTTAATCATTGTTTTCAATAGTTTTTCAAGCGAAACTTTCAGATAAGTAATATTTGACAGGATATTAAAATCACGACGCATCAACTGAAACCATCGTAATGTATATAATTATAATAAATCTCATTAAAACCCTCCTACCTACCTCCTAAAACTACCTCCGCTATTGGCTCTACCTCCACTAAGGGTACAGTTCCCAGCCAACACAAAGTCGCATATGCTAGCAAATAAGTGTACAAGGTGGAGGCGATATAGGCACATTCCACCATTTGACTGTATGAAAAGTGCACATATATGGCCTCCACTTTGTACGCTTATTCGCTATGATATACGATCTTGTGTTTGCTGGGTTACTCTAATACCTGGAAAATGGGCAATTAACTTTGATTGAACTGAGCTCGAGTTGCGTGTTATTAGGTACGCAATGCGGTCGGTTATGAGCTTGATGACCGACTGACAAATAGCACACACAATCTTTACTTGATCAGTAAAATTGCTTATGAAGATTGTCTGTAGCCGCCAGCCAATATAAATACTCACGCTCACTTCAAATGTGAATGTGTACTACACACATGTAGAAGTGTTCCTGCGACATAATGATGCTAAGAAAGACCAAACCTCCCGGTAATCGACAATCAGTCTACTGGTGATCGAACACGATCGCAGATCTTCGTAGAAGCTGACTTAGAGCTAAAAGAAGGTAGCAACGTGCTAGAACAGACGCTGAAAGGGTCGATAGATGCCGGATATTCTAGTCAGCGAGCAGAGCTCTGAACTACGAGATAAAATGTAGCAAGCGAGCCTTCTTTGAGCAACTGTGCAGGTAGCCAATAACACCCCATGGGGGGATGCATACAGGATAGTGATGGCTAGGACCAACAGCACGCCCACTGAAAGATCCCCAAAGATGTTAGCCACAATGATGGAAGGGTTGTTTCCGAAACAAGAATCATCGAACTGAAACAGTCGACGTGGTACCGCTAGTGACTAACGAGGAGCTTATCCGTAGCTGCAAGAAAACTTAAGCTCAATAAGGTGCCAGGCCCGGATAGTATTCCAAACCTGGTCCTTAAACACGCCATTCTTGCTGATCCAGATATTTATGTTTAGTAGCTGCCTCCGACAATGCCGGGATGAAGGAAACTTTTTCAGACTGTTAAGAAAATTATTTTCAGCTTTTAAGCGGAATGTCTTCACTTGTCATACGACGAGTTTGTACAATCCCATTGAATTCCCCCACTTAATTGTATCTTGACAGATACGTATTTCGACCTCAACCATAAGGCCGTCTTCAGTGTCTCGTACTTGACTCGACTTGTCAAGTACGCATGGGGTACATGGTGTCGAAGGATGTTTAGTTTAGTCTTACAGAAGTTGCAAAACTGACATCTTGACCATCCAAAATTAAAGAACTCCGAGATTACAGTGCCGGAAATCGTCAATACAATGATCGGGGTGTTGACCATTTTGCCATCAGGAAGCCTTGTCTTTATCCGGTAGATGTCGCGTACACCTTGGTCCTGCAACTGGCTAAGGAGGTAATCGTCGGAAAGGGCCACCGAGTCGACGTTTGATGCCACACACTTAACCGAGTTAGGGAATGGATGTTCGATGATGGACACGGGTGTACCGTCACTTAATTTGTCCATCGATTCTGCTTGCTACCGACAGAACTTGATGTTTGCTTTGCGAAACGATGCTTTTGGGTTTGGTCTCGAAACTCTAACGAAGTCGAAATTTGCCCCGAAAAACATCTCACTGACGACTGTGCGTTCCTACCGACCGACGAAAAAAGTTCGTCATACTCCTACCGCGCAAGTTACTATTTGGGTCACAATGACGACCCCTACGAAACGGTTCGTCTCACTCCCACCCCGCAAGTTACTGATTGGTCGCACTGGCGACCATGTGTCTCCACCACGCCGATGGGGTGGACCTCCACCTCCATCACCAAGCGTCTCCACCTGACCGAACAGGGAAAAAACACTATGTGCCTTCGTGTGCCTTCCTACAGAGAGTGCACTTTAGCAGCCAACTTAGATTTGGCAAAGTCAAAACTGTTTGGTGCGACTGCACTGGAGAGTAAAAAAAATCAAAACACTCGGTTTTTGCACCTCTTTTTCACCTTGGAAAACCACTATCGAGACGAGGCGTTCACATCTTCTTCGGAATCCCCGTCGCACAACTGGAGTGTCTTGGGACCGCACGGGGAGGGTCTGACCACGGTTCAATTCCACCTCTCTGCGAGAAGAAGAACCGGCCTAAATGGCCGAAAAGGAAAACGCCGTATCTCCGCATCCCGTGATCGGATCGGTTCGCGATTCGTAACATGTCCTGACCGCACTGACCGATTTTGTATCCGCCCAAGTCCAAAAAATAGCACGCCTTTTTTCTAGACCTGCGCGCCGCCGCGCCATGCCACCACCGCTGTATGAAATTTGACCACGCCGCCGAATATTTTTACCACGTCGATGCCCGATGTTAAGTCACTTCATACAGCTTTACAAATACTTTTCCAATTTTTGTTGGGCCAAAATCTATGCGAAATGCACTTTTGGAGGATCCATCCACAAGCCAGTGACGCAATCCAGATAGGCGTCTCGCGTTTCGCAGGACGCTTGCTGGTCACATTATCCATATGACAATTATCTTCTTCACGATTGTGCAGCATTAATTCTCATGTCCAATAAAATTGAAAGTTGATGAAAAGCTTATTTCATTACAAATAGGCTTTTTCAGCTAAAAACGTAGCTTATTCAGCCTGAATTGTCCACCAGATCCCTTGTTGTACAACGTATGCTCGGTCAAACAAAACCATTTTTTTAATTCTTCATATTTGGTAAGCACTATGTGTTACTTAACCGCTACGGTGCTGGGATCTACTGTGGTATTGGAATGCTGCCAGAATCCACACAGAATCTATTTTTAGATTTTCCATTATGTATCGTTGTTGTCGTTGCTGGTCCATCTCACCGTGAGTTCATTGTGTCCATTTGTCCGCGTCGTCAATCCAATGATCGTTGGATTATTTGGTTGCCATTTATCCGGATACGTTGGAGAAATGCCTCCGAGAAGAACAATTTTTCCAGTAGTCATCAGGTAGTCGTAACGGTATGGGCGTTCCCCAATACGCCACGGTATAGGCTACGCATCCGGCGACTGACGAGAGTTTTTGGTGAAGGGGCTGGCGATCGAACCCATGGGCATTCGCTTGTAAGAGGAATTTCACAAAGCAGTTCCTCGAGGAATTTTCCAGAGAATTTCCAGGAGAACATATGGAGATATTTCTTGAATTTTCGCGGATATTCTCCTAGGTGTTTTTGAGAGAATGCTTGAATTGCTAAAAAAGTCTCTGAAGAAAAAGCGGAACAATTTTTAGAGTATTTTCCTTATGATATTTCGGAGGAACTCTCAAGAGATTTTCCTAGAAACATCCTGAAAGGTTTTCTGGGTGAATTCTTGAACTAATTGAACAGAATTAAACAGAATAATATATTTGCAAATGACTTTCCGGAAAAATGCTTGGAGGAATTTCTTGAAGAATTCTCAGAGAAATGCCCGTAAAATTTTCGAGATCTAGATTTCGCAATTTAATTTCCATAAGAAGTTCTTCAAGAATTCCTGGACAATTTTCCGGAAGAATTGCCGGGAGATGGGTTTAGTGAAATTCCATGGGAATTTCGGAATTCAGAAGAAATATCTGAAGAGTCCTCGTGATAATACGCCGGAGGAAGTTCTAGAGGAACTTCCGGAGCAATTCCTGGAGGAACTTTCGGATGAATTCCTGAAGGAACTTCCAGATGCATTGCTGGAGGAACTTCCGGAGGAATTTTTGGAGAAACTTCCGGAAGTATTCCTGGAGAAACCTCCGGAGGAGTTCTTGGAGGAACTTGGGGAATTTCTGTAAGAATTTTCGGACAATTTTCCGGATGAATTTTCGGGAGGTAGGTTTAGTGAAATTAGATGGGAATTTCGGAATTCAGAAGAAATATCCGAAGAGCATGAATTTAAATTCCTGGAGGAGCTTCCAGAGGGATTCTTTGAGGATCTTTCGGAGGAGTTCCTGGAGAAACTTCTGGAGGAGCTTGTGCAGGAATTCCTGGAGGAAATTCCGGAGGAAATCCTAGAGGAACTTCCGCAGGAATTCCTGGAGGAACTTCCACAGGAATTACTGGAGGAACTTTCGCAGGAACTACCGCAGGATTTTCTAGAGGAGCTTCCGCAGGAATTCCTAGACGAGCTTCCGCAGCAATTCCTTGACGAACTTCTGCAGGAATTCCTAAAGGAACTTCCGCAAGAATTCCAAGTGAAACTTCAGGAGGAATTCCTATAGGAACTTCCGGAGGAATTCTTGGAGAAACTTCCAGAAAAATTCCTGGAGGAATTTCCGGATGCATTCGTGGAGGAACCTTCAGAATGATTCCTAGAGGATCTTCTTGAAGGAATTCCTGGAAGAACTATCAGGTATCAGGTATAAGAACGACGGCTCAGGAGGCACGTTCCCCTCAATTTGGGAGGTTTGTGTCATCGCCTTCACTGGCCTTGCTCATCATTTACCTGATGGAAAAGGAAGTGAAAAGGGGAAAGGAAGAGGAAGTGAAGTTGGAAAGGAGAATGGAACAGGTTTCAGGAGAAGGAGGATACAATCAATAATACATACATTCGAAGCATTTTGTAAAACGTAATGAAACGCGAAGCATAAAATATATTGGATAAGTCACACAATGCAAATGCATATGATATACCATTTATAAGAAAGCCAATTATGTAGACTCACACGCATTAAGCTAGGGACTAAAGAGAGGTGTCACAAAAACACTGAGGACGTAACAAAGACGAAACACAGAGTGCACTGCGAAAAACACATAATGCAAATCCATACAGGTGACAAACACAAAGTATATTGTAAAAATCGCATAATGCGAATCCATATAGGTGACAATTTGTTGGAAAACTAAGTAAAACACATATTTATAACCTAACTATTATTTAACCTCACGTTGAGATTGAATAAGATTGGCGATTATCTCGGAGAAGCAAAAAGTCAACTACGTCATAGCTCCGGTTAGCGCAGCGAGGGCTAAATACTGTGAAGGGGGCCCTGGTGCTTCACAGGCTCCGTTTGCGGTTAGTTTCTTATTAGACCCCCCTAACCATTCATTCGTAGGCACGGTAAGCATAAAGCCGCATCACACCGAGAATTAGGGGTCACCTGTATGGTGGACTTTTAACACTGGAACAGGCAATCCGTAATGTTGTTCTTAGCCAGATAACCAGCTGCTGACACCACGCGGCTATCTAGGCTGTTCGTGGAGAGAAGTTGACATTGACTTTACTCAACTCTCAATGTGGACGAATAGCCAACAGAACTTCCGGAGGAATTCCTAGAGGGACTTCCGGAGGAATTCTTGGAGAAACTTCCGGAAAAATTCCTAGAGGAATTTCCGGATGCATTCCTGGAGGAACTTTCAAAGGAATTCCTGGAGGAACTTCCAGAGGGATTCCTACAGGATCTTTCTGGAGGAATTCCTGGAAGAACTTTCAGAGGAATACCTGGAGGAACTCTCAGGAGAAATAATGCCGGAACTCTCGTGAGAATTCCTGCAGGAACTCTCGAAGGAATTCCTGGAAAAATTTCCAAAGGAGTTCCTGGAGAACTTTCTGAGGACCCTCTTGAGGAACTTTTGGAGAAATTTCTGTAGTAGCTTCAAAAGGAATTCTTGAAGGAACTTCCGGAGGGATTCTTGAAGAAACTTCCGGAGGAATTCCTGGAGGAATTTGCTGAGCAATTCCTGGAGGAACTTCCGGAGAAATTTCTGGAGGAATTCCTGGAGGAACTTCTGGAGGAACTCCTTGAGGATTTTTCGGATGCATTCCTGGAGGAACTTCCAGAGGAATTCCTAGAGGAGCTACGGGGGGAATTCCTAGTGGAACTTCCGGAGAAATTTCTAGAGGAACTTCCGGATAAATTCTTACAGGAACTTCCGGAGGAATGTTTGGAGGAACCTCCGGAGCAATTCCTGAAAGAACTTCCAGAAGAATTCCTGGAGGAACTTTCGGAGGAATTCTTGGAAAAACTTCCGGAGGAATTCCTGGTGGAACGTCCTGAGCAATTCCTGGAGGAACTTCTGGAGGAATTCCTGGAGGAACAACCAGAAGAATTTCTGGAGGAACTTTCGGAGGAATTCTTAGAGAAACTTCCGGAGGAATTTCTGGTGGAACGTCCTGAGCAGTTCCTGGAGGAACTTCTGGAGGAATTCCTGGAGGAATTTCTGGAAGAGTTCCTGGAGGAATTCCTTCAGGAACTTCCGAAGGAATTCCTTCAGGAACTTCCGGAGGAAATCCTGAAAAAACTTCCGGAGGAGATCCTGGAATAACTTTCAGAGGACTTCCTTGAGGAACTTGTGGAGGAATTTATGTAGAAATTATCGGAGAAATACCTGGGAGAACTTTCTTAGAAACTTTAAGAGGAACTTCTTGAGGAACTTCTAGAGCAATTCCTGGAGGAACTCTTGGGAGAATTTCCGGCAGAATTTCTAGAGGAACTTGCAGCAGGTTTCCTGTTGGAACTATTGGTAGATTTCCTAGAGGAACGTTCTGCGGATTTCCTGGAGAAACTTCCAGAAGAACTCGTGGAAGAACTTCCGAAAGAACTCTTGAGGAACTTCCGGAAGAATTCCTGGAGGAACTCTCGGAAAAATTCCTGCAGGAATTCTTTTGAAGTATTTCTGCAGGAACTTTCGGGAGAATTCCAGGAGAAGCTTCCGGAGGAAGGAATGTCCGGCGGATTTCCTGAAGGAATGTCTGGCAGATATAAGTAGAGTAATTCCAGTGGATTTGCTAGAGGAACTTCCGGAGGTACACGTGGACGAACTTTCGAAGGAACTCCTGGAGAAATATCCGCAGGACTTCCTGGAGGAACTCTCGGGAGAATTCCTGCAAAAAATTTCGGGAGAATTCCGGAGGAGTTCCTGGAAGAGCTTCCTCAGGATTTCCTTGTGGAACTTCTGGAGGAATTTCTGGAGGTATTCCTAAAAAAAAACTTCCGGCGGAATTCTTATAGGAACTAGACCTGTGCGCCACCGCGCCGCGCCGCTGCCGCCGGTGGTTTTACTCACACCGCCGCCGCCGACGATTTTGGGTCGGCGCGCCGCCGATCATAATTTTGCCACGCCGATGACTAATCGCAGTAAAAAAAAAACGATTAACTTAAGTCGAGTCGAGCAAAGTACACTGGAGAAGGCCTTACAGCTGAAGACGAAATACGTGTCTGTAAAGCTATACAAGGTGGTGGAATTATCTGGAATAGTACTAAACTCGACTCGCAAATTATGTTTGATGTGGCACTCTAGCTTTTGTGAAGGCTTGGATACATGCCCAAAGCACCCCTATTTTTATAGGATCTGGCATTTGTGCAGGTAATTTATTGCAGTTCAGAAATTTCAAGATAAATTAGCACATTAATTATCTTGACAATATTTTTTTAATTAAAATCAACCAGCCTACTTATTTAATCAGTTTTCTTTCTTTTTTGATTTGTGTTATGAGCACAGCTGACTTATTTGGGAAACCAATTCTGCAAAATAATTAAATCCCTACTGTGAATGATTTTCTATCTTTTTGTCCAATAGCACTATTTATTTTGAAATCAATGATTGAATATTATTGACAAATCCGTTTGGTATATTTCCTTGTACATTCCTCCAAAGTTGTCTAAAAAAAACCTAAAAAAAAATACTTTAGGAATTCTTTTTTCTCCGAAAATTCCTTCAGAATTTCATTCGAATTTTTCTCAAGGAACTTCTTCGGAACTTCTTCCAGCAATTTCTTTAAAACATTCTTCGGGAATACTTCCCGAAGGAAAAACATACTTCCTGCAGGAATTCCTCCGAAAATGCTTTCACGAGTTAATTCCGAGATTCTTTCAGTAATACCTTGGTAACTTTTTAGTGTTTGTTGTTTATTTTTTTGTTTTACTCATTCGAAAAATCAATTAGTAACTCCATCGAAAACTATTTCATTCTCTAATTATTTTTCAAAGGATTTCCGGAAAGAAATTCCGAAAGAATTTCTGAAGAAATCTACGAGTGAATCTTGGAGGCTTTTCGAAGAAACTTTTAAAGAAATCTATGGAGAAATATCAAAAGGGTTTTTTTAAATTTAGATTTAGAAAAAAATCGTGAGGGGTTCTCAAATGAATTTTTGGAGTTTTTGAAGAAATTCCTGGAGGGTGTAGGAGTTTCCAAATGAATTTTTGAAGGCATTTAAAAAAAAGCCTGAATCGATTTTCAAAAATAATTCCCGTTGGAACTGCTAAAAAAGGTTTTGAAGATATTTATAAAAGACTTCCCCAAAGAATTCCTAAAGGAATTTCCAGAGAAATCCATAAAGGAATGTCTGAAGGTGTTTTTGAAGGAATTTATGAATATATTCCTAACAGAATTTCAGAGGAAATGCCTACTGGTATGTCTGAAATAATTTCTAGATAAATCCAGGAATTTCTTTGGATTTTTTCTTAGAAATCGATTTGCAGTTTCCCTGGGAATTTGCCTCAGGGAGTCCTACAAAAACTCTTCCGGAAACGAATTCCAGAAAGTCTTTCGGATTCTTTCGGATATTCTTTGGAATTTCCCTCAGGAATTAGTTCGGAAATTCATCCACGCATTCTTTCAGAAATTTGTTAAGAAAAACCTTGGGAAAATCGTTGAGATATTCATCCGAAAATTTCGAATTTCTTCTAAGAACTCCTTTAGTATACCTTGCAAAGTTCTAGAACAAAATTTCCTTAAGAATTTTTGAACAAGTTCCAGAAATGATATCCAAGAAACTCCTGAAGGATTTTTCGAAGTAGCTCCTGAAGGAACTTCTGATAGTTTTAGATTTCTCAGCAAATTCCTTTAGACATTTCGTCAAGATTTCGTTTAGAAACACGGATACACCTTCTGAAAATCTTTCACAAATTCTTTTTGAAATATATTTTTTTTGCTCTTTATTAATGTGTTTTTTTAATTATTAATTAAGTTCAACGCAGACTTTTTGAAATATCTACGGAAAATGTTTGTAGTAAAAAATTAATTGAGAAATTCGAAAGATACTTTTTAGATTTTTTTTGAAATTTCTCTAGGGGTTCCTTAGCAAGTTCCTTGTCATTTTTTCCTGAAATTACCTTAGGGATTCTTTCAAATCTTCCTTGAGCAATTTCTAGAGACTTTTTTTCCGGATAATCCTTTGAAAATTCTTCCAGTAAATTCATTGGTTACTTTAGGAAGCTACGCTACCTACAAACACTACCTCTGTAAGGGGAAGGGTCGTTTGGCCGAAACTCTTTCAGCCAAAAGTCATTTGGTCGAACAAACCATTAGACCGAAACCAATCTGGCCGAAAGGGCCATTTAGTCGAACGGGTCATTTGGACGAATGGGTCATTTGGCTGAACGGGTCATGTGGCCGAAATGGTAATTTTGCCGAAAGGGTTATTTTGCCGAAAAAGTCGTTTGGCGTAAAGGGTCATTTGGTCGAAAGAGTCATTTGGCTGAAAGGGTGAGGGAGAAGGAGTGAGAAGAGAGACGTCTCACTTCAAACTAAAAAAAAATAGAAGCGCGAAGTGGGTAGTGAGACGTCTTACTCACTTAGTGTTTCTCAATTTCTACAGTGAGAAGAGCAAAACGAAGAAAAAAAGTGAGACATCTCACTACTCACTTCAATTTCTCACTGTTCCCTGCAAAAAGTGAAAATTGAGACGTCTCTCTTCTCACGCCTTGCTGTAAAAAGTGGGAAGCATGAAATGAGTAGTGATATGTCTCACTATCCACTTCGTATAACTCACTTTTCACAGTAAAGTGAATAGTGAGATGTCTCACTTCTCACTCTTTATTTTTCTTTTCTCATTGTAGAACGTGAGACGTCTCACTTCTCACTGTGAAAACTTAGTAGTGCGAAGTGGGTAGAGAGACGTCTCACTTCTCACCTCATGCTTCTCACTTTTAACAGTGAGAAGTAAGAAATGAGGAATGAGAATTGACACGTCTCTCTTCTCATTCCTTATTTCTCACTTTTCAAATAACCTATTCGGCCAAATGACCTATTGGTCCAAATTACTCCTTCGGACAAACGACCTTTTCGGCCAAAGGCCCGTTTAGCCAAATGACCCTTTCGGCCAAATGACCCTTTCGGCAAAACGACCCTTTCGGCCAATCAACCTTTTCGGCCAAACAACCTTTTCGGCCAAATGACCCTTTCGGCCGAATGACCTTTCCTGCCAAACGACCCTTTCGTCCAAATGTCTTTCGGCATACTGGTCTGTTCGGCCATTTTATATTCGGCCAAACAACTTTCGGCCAAATGACATTGGCAAAAAGATGGAGACTACCGCCATCGGGGGTGACAATAGGTTTAGGGGGTGAGAATGGGTCATCCCTCTCACCAGCAGCCTGGAGATTGTAGAGCAAAATCGTTCAAAAAGTTTTCTTATATTTTAGTCTTCTTGCCCTCAGACACATTCAATCCATTCTACAAGCATTCTAAGCAGTTGAAACAGTGACCCATTCTCCCCCCCCCCCATTTTACCCATAGTCCTACTGATTTTTCTTTGGGTATTCCTTCAGTTCCCAAGGTCTTTTTTCGAAAATTTGTTCAAAAATGTTGCCGGATTGCCTTCATAAACTTGTTCCGACATTACTTCAGGAATTCCTTTGGAAAACTATTTTAGGAATTCCATCGGAAATTAGTTCATTGTTGAATAAATTTCCGAATGAATTCCTGCATGGATAGCTCTACTAAAGGAATTTCCAAATTTCTTTAGGAATTCTCATAGAATTTTACGAAGGAATTCCTTATGAACTTTAATAAGAAATGTATGTAGAAATTTCATTTAATAAATTCTAGTTTCCTCCAGAAATTCCTTCAGGGACTACACCAAGAACTTTTTTGGCATATTTAACCAAATTTCCGGAAAAATATTAAATTTAATTGGTCATCCCCAGTCTTACTCAGCTAGTATTTATTTTTATTTATGTTGATCATAACATTTTAACATAAATAGCATTTTAAAATTAGGTATTGATTAGTGTCGCCGGCAATTGACTATTTTGAATGTGCTGCTTGATGATCGACAAACGTAGAATATTGCAATTTTAGTCCACTGAAGTCGATTTGTATTCGGGCGATTCCTACCGTGTGAATCAAAACCGCATGACTCCAAAAACCCACATTAAAATTGATTTTTTCATCCACGCCAGTTCACGCCGCCGCCACCGCCGCCGATAAAAGCCGCCGATGATATGACCGGCGCACAGGTCTAATAGGAACTTCCGGCGGAATTCCTATAGGAACTTCCGGCAGGTTTCCTGTAGGAACTTCCGGTGGATTTCCTGGAAAAACTTCCAGAAGAACTCGTGGAAGGACCTCCGAAGGAACTCTTGAGGAACTTCCGGAAAAATTCCAGAAGGAACTCTCGGGAGAATTCCTGCTGGAACTCTTTTGAAGTATTTCTGCAGGAAATTTCGGGAAAAATTCTGGAGAAGCTTCCAGAGGAAGGAATGTCCGGCGGAATTTCCGGTGGATTTTCTGGAGGAACTTCCGGAGGTACTCATGGAAGAACTCCTGGAGAAATTTTCGAAGGAATTCCCGGAGGAGCTTCCGGAGGAATTCCAAAGGGAACTTCCGGAATATCTCATGCAGGAACTTTAGGAGGAACTACTGTAGGAACTTCTGGAGGAACTTCCGGAGGAATTGCTGGAGGATCATTTGGAGGTACTGCTGGAGGAACTTCTAGGGGAACTTCTGGAGGAATTTCTTGAGGAACTTCCAGAGGAACTTTCGGAGCAATACCTTTAGCAGCTTTCTGAGTGCTTCCTGATAGACTTTACGGAGGAATTTGCGAAAGATTTTCGTAAAATTTCCATTCCTTGGAAAGAGCTCACACCAACCCACGCCGCCGCCGCCGATTCCCAACGGCGTGAGGCCACCGATAAATTTTTAATCGGCTCATAGGTCTACTCTTTCCACCGAAAATATCCAAATGTCTCGATTGACTCCACTCGTAGTGGGAAAAAACGTACGCTCACGAAGCTAGTTCGATCTAAACTGAACTTGTTTCTTAGTCAGTGTTTTTTTTTATTTCTTTATTAAAGTGATTTTTTCGAATATAAAAGAAGTTCATCACTTAGCCTTAGTCAGTGTTGGCAAAAACTCAAAATCTCAAAACTCATGGATGATTCAAATCAAGCGTGAGTTGAAACGCACCCAACTCAGCACCTTAAGGTGATTATAGAATGAAGCCCGTGGTGAATTTCAAATTCACCACACGCTTATCTACATACATTTCCAAAACCCCAAATCTCCATTGCATTTCCTCCGATTTCCGATCTGGAAGGATAATTCAGACATATTAGATTACTTATCTACAAAAATATCATTGACCTTAGTTGCGAGAGTGTTTATTATATTATCTAAGTTTTTATTAAATTAAAGAACGGAAATAGGCTGCTCCTTACACCAACTGTGTACAGGATACGCTTCGTTTTCCACCTTTCTTTTCATCCGATAACTTGTAAAAGTTTAACCGTTTTATTAATACATATAAGGGGTTTCCTCTAATGGGTATTTTTCACCCATCACATGATTGAGAAATTCCCCTATTTTATGACAGATACACTGGTAAAAAAAATCTATATAAAGTTTATGTGTGACCGATATAGATATTTGCAATTAGATAAAACCAATATATTTTATGTGTGGGCCATATAGAAAATGTAATAGTGATCACACATAAAACTTATTAAGTATAAATCACGTTTGTTAATAATTTGGTATGAAGTTTATTTATATAAATTATCCATGAATTTATTGTTATTGAAATAAAAATTAGTCTTCTAAGAATAAATTGAAATGTGATGAACGAGTCAAAGTTTTTTTTTCCTTTATTTGCAGTAACATTATGCTCGTAGTACATGATGAAATTCACATTATAGTGGGCGTGAAACTGAGGATATTGGTTGCCGATAGAAAATATCTTCGTATCTCATTTCTGGCACATGCAATTCCGTTTCAAACCAGCTAATCCTTGTTGGGATCTGGCTAAGCTGTGTTAAGCGGAGAAGGCAGCGGAGCTGCAGCACATCCGTTATGTTCCGAATCGTCACTGTTTTAGGTTTTCGGTGGTTCGATGCTTATAGAAGTTGACTTCGTTTGCTATCAGATTTTGTTCCAGATGGTTTGTCAGTATTATTCTTCTGTATGAAGCACGTCTGACACGATGTTTACCGATTCTTTACCGTTCACTGGTTCCTTCCGGACCAAATCAGCAAATCTTTGTTGGATCCTCGGAGGTTCGTTGAGTGCAGCAGGAATAATCAAACTCGGATCCGCAGCCGAGCATTTCCGGTACTCACAATTCTGCGATCTGTACTCCATGACCCATGTTTCTTGCCGTTGCTTCTTCTCCATGGAGATGCATCTAAATACACTACTAAAAATCCACACATATTTATTGGCAAAAATCCATAGATTTAACTTATGATGTATATCAGCGCACACATAACCATTCTCCACGCGAACAACTAATAAAATATATAAGGTACACTGGGGGAAGTGGAAAAGGAAAAATCGATAGTGCATGTTTGAATTAGTGTAAAATCAGTTTAAATGATCTAAATGCGTTCAATCAAAATGGGCTATCAAAAACCGTCAATTTTTCACCAACTGTGCGGTAATTCATACAATTTTGGTCACTTGAAATTTATGGAAATAGATTTTAAAATTAGGAGTTATTTTTCCACTTACCCTAGTGGGGTGGGGTAAGTGGAAAACCCATGTTACCTTGACCTTTAATGGTGATGAGTAGTTACATATAACTAAAATCAATACGATAATTGCTCTGAGTATCTTTTGTAAAATAAAGAAAATGAAATAAATCCTCTAGGAATTCTCGTAATAGCTAGGGGTTGATTTTGCCTTCTCGAACACTAAGTGTACGTAAAATCAATATGTTCGCCCCAAAGATGAACTTTTTAAAGGGAAAATGGGACTTACGGGGTTATAAACTAATCAACTTAGTTTAACGAATTGAGATGATGTCTGTATGTGCGTATTTGTATGTATGTGTGTGCGCAAAGCACGTACAAAATTATCAGCTATTCTTAAGCACTTGTCCTTAAACAATTTGTTCGCAAAAAAATTCCATTCAACGGCGAAACTTGTTATGAATAAAAATTAATGTGAATTATAGAATATATTTACCTATCAGTGCTATTTTTAACTTTCTTATAATTTTTTTTCATATGTAAAACATGTGAAAGGCATGATTACCGATAGGTGGATTAATCAGGCATTTTCTCATTTATATTAGTCCAATCACCACTGGAATCACAATGATAACAAAGAAGGAACATATTAAGATTCACAGCTATCGAATAAGACCCTGGAGGGAAGAAATAAATTAGAATAATTAGAACATTATCCACTTCCCCCGCAGTGTTTGATACCTGGGGTAAGTGTAAAATCTTTGATTTAGTTGTTTTCTTGGTACAAAATACTACCAATTGAATGGAATTAGTTTATTTGTATTATAATGGTCACCTGTGATATAAATTCACTTGAACAGGGACAATTGGTGCAAATAAGAATTGATTTTATGAATGCAAAAATCAACTTTTCGAGAAAACTAAAATTACAGTTCAAGCGTTGACCGTGTTAGTGTATGTATTATACAAATTTGATCATAGTATTAGTGTGAGCATCAAAGTATATTCTTGCATAATGTTATGTATGTACAATTCCAATTTTTCGAGTCGATTTTTACACTTACCCCCTTTTTCCACTTCCCCCAGTGTACCTTATCAAAATAAACTTTATGTGTGGTCTCGAATTAGCAATTGTTTAATTTATGTGTGTTTCTATATCGTTTATATTAGGGTGGAGCTATTGCAAAAATCTATAACGGCGACACATATATCTTATACAGATATTTTTGGCAGTGTAGGATTTAAAATGAACGAAATGGAAAAAGAGATCTAATGCAAAGCAGTTTGGTAAAACTATGCTTCTTACTTGAGAATGAGCCTGAGAAAAATAAAATCTCCGCGAGATATTTCGATGCCGCACGCGTTGCAATCTTTATTTTCGTTTTTCTGTCTTCCTTTTTTTCTCTCTCACGGTTCGTATGAATCTGTTATATTCGAGCATTTTCAATTTTATGTGTGAGATGTTATGGTTTTTAACCATTAGTCTCTACACATATTCTTGAAAAGCGATGCAAGTGTTTTGGATAACGATGGCTCATTAAGGGTAAGTGTATGCTTTCTGATGGTTTTATGTGTCGCTACTTATATAAAAAAATATTAGTTTTTTTGTAGTGTAGGTATGTTATTTAAAAATAGTTGATTATCCATCCACGGGCTTTCACAAACAACCGAGTAGAAAATTAAAAGTATTTCATGAAAAATTTGAAATTTCCAATGAAAAAATCAGAGTGCTTATACAAACAATTATAAAATTCTCATAAACAATAAAGAATTTTCCATGTAATAACAATTTATTAGATTTATTTATTAGCAAAAAATGCAATTATAAAAGGAGAATTTTCTATAAAGAAATCAATATGTTCCACTGAAAAAATACAAAAATTCCATAAATAAATCAATATTGGCAATGAACAATAATAAAATTTTCCACGAAATAATTATTTTATTCCACACAAAACTAGAAAATTTCCACACAACAAAATAATGTCTAAATAAAATTGAATTTTTATCGTCAAAATTACTTCATCAGCATAAAAGTTTCTTATCCACGAACAAATTAAAAAAGGCCACATTCTACATCATACAGATCCTAAAAGATATTTACATAAAATTTATCTTTATTGTATGCGAGTTGTCCCTTAAGACCTATTATACCTTGTGTTACAAATACATTAGCTTTATATGTAGACTAGGATCCAGGGACAGAAAAAGTCAGTTCAACTACACTCAAACAGCTGACATCCAACACACAATCAAGTTGCTAGTCCTTCCCGAATTTGAATGTGCGAATGAATAGGACGGCATGTGCACGAACAGCAGCAAGCATCGACTCTCGGTGTCAGCGTTGTTTTGTGCGGTGTCAAAATGAATCTTCAGCTTGGACCATTGATATTCAATTTGAAATCTCAAAATATGAATATCATTTCATACTGCGGTGCATGGATTCAATATTTTGAAGTCAGATTCTTAAAATATATACATCTGTTTAGTATATAAAGTAAAATAATCCTCATTTATCGGTGCAAATTAACCACAATTCAAAATATTCATTTCAGCCCCGGTAGATATTCATTTTTTGCGCTCGATTATCAATCGGCTATTGAAGATCGGGCGGTAAATTTGGTATGGAAGTTTGACAGCACGCTGCGAGATGTTCGTGTCTGCATCGCCGAGCGTCTGATCAAAACAAACACGAATCTATGACGAAGCTGCCTACTGAGCATCGATGCAACTGATAGTAAAACGATGATTTCCGTCCTTGCTAGGATCATTAGATGTGTAGTACGTGAGATACGTCTTCATTAACAAAGTCTACGAGGAGATTTCAAACCGTGTTCAACTTAATCATTCCAGCTTGGAAGCTACGTGCCTTTTCTTGTATCAGTCGGATCATTGACTGCTGCCATTCATATTGCCAACATGCTCAAGACAACTACTCTGTCAAATGTGTTTTGGGACGATTGTTTTAACCCATGTTGTCTAATCGTACCGTCAACTGAAACAGGATACAATTGAAATTGTGTGACGTTGACGAAATGTATTGCTAGGCCTTATATGTGACGTAAAATCTAAGTTACTCAAACGCTCTGTACACTATATGCCATACTTCAATCATGATGAATATCTAAAATAATTCTATTACTTCCCAACAAACAGGTTTCCGGAACTCAATTTCCATTATATTCCCAATCTTCCGGTGGACGACAAACAGAAGAAAACTCATTCGACTCCTTTATTCAATTCCGATTATTCAGTAAACTCAATCCTTGCTTTCTGTCACTGTACCGCATACATATGTGCGGACATGAATCATTTCAGTTGTCTTCGGAAACAAGATGCAAACTTGGCGATAGAGAACATGGGAAGGGGTAACACAATCGAGCATAACCTTCTCCGAAAGAAACAACCAGCACCCAAATAGCATTCGGAATGTCAATTTAGTTTATCTCCAGTTTTATCGTTTTCTTGCAAATCTAACGTAGAGCACCGGATATCCCGGCATCGGTGCGGGGTAGACCAACCGACCCCCATCGCCACTTCCAAAACTCGTTATCGCATACAAATTCCATCCTCGAAAATGAAATATATGGACAAATTGAATCCTGCGGGAATGGGGGGGAAAACCCGTGAAAGGATGCGAATGATCGAATGAAATAAAGTGAGAGGGAGTTAAAAAAGTTTCACAATTGGTAAACAAATTTGCATAAACAATGCAATAGTATCGTTATATGGAAGGTAGCGCTGAAGTGCGGGAGGAATAAAATTGGGAAGGGACTTTTTTGTGAAGGGAGATAATACGTTTATCAAATACAAAACAGTGCACACATTCAACGTTTTGAGTTTGTGAAAATTAGTTTCTAATCAGCGAATAATCAATAAATACAGTTACTTCAAACCAAACTGTGAGGACGAGCTGGATCTGCTATAGATGGAGAATATGACCTTTATTATCAACTCGCAGACCAGGTCGCCTATTATCTTCCCCAGAATAACCAGATTCTTTAAGTTTGTAGATTTTGAGAAGCACACATTATTAAAACCGAATACACCTACGACATGATTATATCACTATAAAATGGCTTCAACCAAATTTCTAAAGTTTAAGTAATCGGTCAATTAACCCCGCATGCTGTGAAAACGTGTCGATTGAGTGCGAGTTTCATACTCCTCCATTGGATAACATCAGTTGGTCAGCTTCATCATAGAATCGGCCTACGACTACGTCAATTGAACAAAAAGTGGCCCCGATTTCCACAAACTACTACGGGCCATGGTTCATGGCCACGTACGCCGGGGATTTTGGATATAGTGTGGGTATGTTCACCTGTTCGTCACTCTCGAACTGGAATACCCATTTCGGGCAGATCCCGCCACTAAGTTCCAGGCCCCTTATTTGAGCACGCACCAGAAGGTTAGACCGTTTCGAATCGATTGCATTCCGCAGAGCAACAGCAACAGTATTACACACGCTTCCGATGGGAATCAATACGGATTTAGACAATGTACTTCCTCTGGGCAATGTTCCCACCTGCCCACATAAAACGCCAACAGTGCGTCGTTTTTGTCGGTGGCCATGTGTAACAATGCGTTATATTATTCCTCACGGTCAGCTACAAAGACGACGCACTGTAGGCGTTTGCTATGGAGAATGGCTGTCGGTTACAGAGACCAGAAGAACATGACCCAATTGATGGCTACGCCTGAGCAATGCCACGTTGCACTTTTACTTCCCATACCAACTGATTTGAGATCTGGGGTATTTATCCAAAATGCAACACATGAGCTTTTGAGCAGTTATTTTAGTACACATAAATAGAAAGTTGATTCAAAAGTATAAGATTGCTAATATCGTTCCTGTTCGCGTGACTAACATCTAGGTTACTACGACCTGGCACTCAGCCAAAGTACCGGTACTACAAATGTCAAATCGATGTTGATGATGGAATCAAACATGCACTACAACATGATGCACTACAACATGATGCATAAATTATGGTCAATTGCAGCTTGTTGAAGCATAATTTGGCAAAATAGATTCTAGAATTGTTTTCCAACATCCGTTTGAAAACTCAATGATGCAGCCCAATCGGGTTGTACGCAAAGGTGACGTTGAACTACGTAGCTGTATGTAATCTACAGGTTTTCGACATTTCTGTTCGATGAGCCCAAAGCAAGCGTTTTTCAAGCCCAAAGTGGATCCATTTTCGTTGTTTACCGTGTGCTCCTGAGATTGAGTGAGTATTACTTGTGCTGAATCATTCTCATACGATAATTACTGGAATTATCATTTGATAGCTTCTCATGTGTGAAAAGCAGGCAAGTTGTCATCAGCGATAACTTTTCAAATTTTGGAATCGATTGACAATAAACACAAAATTATCATTTGAATGTAAACCTAACAAATACCAATACAATGTCATCAATCACCAGACCCTGGCTGATAGTGTACCGCTGCAACCATCACCCACGCAAACTGGAACAGAGACTATAAGCACCCGCCACTAAGTTAGTCTAATCCCCCGGTGGCTCACAAATGCCTATTGTTAAAGCTGGGCTGTCAACGGTGTTTGGTAGTCATTCTTTGGAGGCAGTCAGAGTAGACCCGATGCAACACAACGCGACAAAGAAGTTTAACGGTTTATTGATAATAATAATTATGTGGCCCTTGTTAAAATACTATAAAAAGCTGCATGAATCCGCAAGTAGGCCCCGCCAAAGCGATCGTGTGCCGCTCAAAGCGCACAAGCCCAATGTAGTGAATAAGATAAGAATGAGGAGTTATTGCAAAATACCACTGAGATTATTTCCTTGTAACGATATGAACTCATTTATTGATCCATTTTGATCAGCGTGTATAGTGCTATCTTGTGCTCCATGGTAACGCAAAGGTGTTTTTGGTTTTTCGTTCGTGTTGGAACGAATCGATAACAGAGTTCAGTTTGCTGAGTATTGTTGCGACGAACGGTCGAGCTTGAAAACCTCGTCCAGGTCACGACAATGGCGGCTTTCCCCTCAAGCCGGGACTTCTGCGCGCTGAAGCGTGGGGTCGAGAGTCGCGTTTAGCTGGTAGTTGCGGTGTGCCGAGTTTGGGCCGTGGATCGCTAGAAGCGATTCCTAAATAAAAAGCCGTCGAACGGCTGTTCGACACATTTAACAAAAAAAAATCTCCACACAACAATTTCACTAATTACCTTCTCTTTTACTGAATCGCACACACAATTTGACCGCACGTAACCTTTGACAAAGGTCATTTTCATTTCATTCATTTATTTAGTCTACATCTATACAGATAACACTGAATCAACAATTTGACGCCACAATACACGGTTCGAGGCCGCATCTCTCTATCCTCGAATACGTCCCACGCTCGCCAAGTCGTTCTGCACCTGGTCTGCCCATCTCGCTCGCTGCGCTCCACGTCGTCTCGTACCTGCCGGATCGGAAGCGAACACCATCTTTGCAGGGTTGCTGTCCGGCATTCTTGCAACATGCCCTGCCCATCGTACCCTTCCGGCTTTAGCTACCTTCTGGATACTGGGTTCGCCGTAGAGCTGGGCGAGCTCATGGTTCATTCTTCGCCGCCACACACCGTCTTCTTGTACACCGCCAAAGATGGTCCTAAGCACCCGTCTCTCGAATACTCCGAGTGCTTGCAAGTCCTCCTCGAGCATTGTCCATGTTTCATGTCCGTAGAGGACTACCGGTCTTATTAACGTCTTGTACATGACACATTTGGTGCGGTGGCGAATCTTTTTCGACCGCAGTTTCTTCTGGAGCCCGTAGTAGGCCCGACTTCCACAGATGATGCGCCTTCGTATTTCACGACTAACGTTGTTGTCAGCCGTTAGCAAGGATCCGAGGTAGACGAATTCCTCGACCACCTCGAAGGTATCCCCGTCTATCGTAACACTGCTTCCCAGGCGGACCCTGTCGCGCTCGGTTCCACCCACAAGCATGTACTTTGTCTTTGACGCATTCACCACCAGTCCAACTTTTGTTGCTTCACGTTTTAGGCGGGTGTACAGTTCTGCCACCTTTGCAAATGTTCGGCCGACAATGTCCATGTCATCCGCGAAGCAAATAAATTGACTGGATCTGTTGAAAATCGTACCCCGGCTGTTACACCCGGCTCTCCGCATGACACCTTCTAGCGCAATGTTGAACAACAGGCACGAAAGTCCGTCACCTTGTCTTAGTCCCCGGCGCGATTCGAACGAACTGGAGTGTTCGCCCGAGATCTTCACACAGTTTTGCACACCATCCACCGTTGCTTTGATCAGTCTGGTAAGCTTTCCAGGGAAGCTGTTCTCGTCCATAATTTTCCATAGCTCTACGCGGTCTATACTGTCGTATGCCGCCTTGAAATCAACGAACAGATGGTGCGTTGGGACCTGGTATTCACGGCATTTTTGAAGGATCTGCCGTACAGTAAAGATCTGGTCCGTTGTCGAGCGGCCGCCAACGAAGCCGGCTTGATAACTTCCCACGAACTCGTTCACTAATGGTGACAGACGACGGAAGATGATCTGGGATATCACTTTGTAGGCGGCATTAAGGATGGTGATCGCTCGAAAGTTCTCACACTCCAGTTTGTCGCCTTTCTTGTAGATGGGGCATATAACCCCTTCCTTCCACTCCTCCGGTAACTGTTCGTTTTCCCAGATTCTGACTATCAGTTTGTGCAGGCAAGTGGCCAGCTTTTCCGGGCCCATCTTGATGAGCTCAGCTCCGATACCATCCTTACCAGCTGCTTTATTGGTCTTTAGCTGTTGAATGGCATCCTTAACTTCCCTCAAGGTGGGGGCTGGTTGGCTTCCATCGTCCGCTGAACTGACGTAGTCATCTCCTCCGCTGCCTTGACTTTCATTGCCTGTACTCTCAGCGCCATTCAGATGTTCCTCGTAGTGCTGCTTCCACCTTTCGATCACCACACGTTCGTCCGTCAAGATGCTCCCATCCTTATCCCGGCACATTTCGGCTCGCGGCACGAAGCCTTTGCGGGATGCGTTGAGCTTCTGATAGAACTTGCGTGTATCTTGAGAACGGCACAGCTGTTCCATCTCCTCGCACTCCGCTTCTTCCAGGCGGCGTTTCTTCTCCTGAAAAAGGCGGGTCTGCTGTCTCCGCTTCCGTCTATAACGTTCCACGTTCTGCCGGGTACCTTGCTGCAGCGCGACCGCCCGCGCTGCGTCCTTCTCCTCCAGAATCTGTCTGCACTCTTCGTCGAACCAATCGTTCCGTCGACTTCGACCCATATACCCGACGTTGTTCTCCGCTGCGTCGTTAATGGCTGCTTTGACTGTATTCCAGCAGTCCTCAAGAGGGGCCCCATCGAGCTCACCCTCTTCCGGCAACGCTGCCTCGAGATGCTGCGCGTATGCAGTGGCGACATCAGGTTGCTTCAGTCGCTCTAGGTCGTACCGCGGCGGTCGTCGGTACCGAACATTGTTGATGACGGATAGTTTTGGGCGCAGTTTAACCATCACCAGATAGTGGCCAGAGTCGATGTTAGCGCCACGATATGTCCTGACGTCGATAATGTCGGAGAAGTGCCGTCCATCAATCAGAACGTGGTCGATTTGTGATTCTGTCTGCAGTGGCGATCTCCAGGTGTACCGATACGGGAGGCTGTGTTGGAAGTAGGTGCTGCGAATGGCCATATTCTTGGAGGCGGCGAAATCAATTAGTCGTAGGCCGTTTTCGTTCGTCAGCCGGTGAGCGCTGAACTTTCCAATAGTCGGTCTAAACTCCTCCTCTTGGCCAACCTGAGCGTTCAAATCTCCTATGATGATTTTGACGTCGTGGCTTGGGCAGCTGTCGTACTCACGTTCCAGCTGCGCGTAGAATGCGTCCTTATCATCATCAGTGCTTCCGGAGTGTGGGCTATGGACGTTGATTATGCTGAAGTTGAAGAACCGGCCTTTGATCCTCAACCTGCACATTCTCTCGTTGATCGGCCACCACCCGATCACGCGCCTTTGCATGTCGCCCATCACTATGAAAGCTGTTCCCAGCTCGTGTGTGCTGCCGCAGCTCTGGTAGATGGTATGATTACCTCTAAACGTTCGCACCATTGATCCCTTCCAACAAACCTCCTGCAGCGCTACGATGCCGAATCCACGGTCCTTGAGCACATCGGCGAGTATGCGTGTGCTCCCGATGAAGTTGAGAGATTTGCAGTTCCACGAACCGAGTTTCCAATCGCTAGTCCCTTTTCGTCGCAGTGGTCTTCGCCGATGGTTCCGGTCCGTACTCTCTTGTTGATTGTTCGTTGCTTATGATTTTTAAAGGCTGGCTTGCAGGGCCTGACACCAAACCCCTAAATTTCCGGAGGACCATTCCTCCTTATTTCCGGTGGACCATGGTGCACAGTTTCATAGAGTCCCTCGCTGGCACTCGGACGATGATTAGCCGCCCTAACATGGGGAACAGACGCTGTTGTGAGCCGATCCTGACATGGAGAACAGACGCTCAATAAGATTTGCACCTCCGGAGAGGAGCAAACCCCCTTCCTGTCAGCATACGACCATAGTTCCCACCGGGGTTGGTTACCCGATCTTCCCTAAGGTTGCTCGTATCCCGGCCAGCACCGCGGGGAGGTAGAGATAGGAGTTGCTGGGTAAGAGGCTAAGGACCGCGAGATGGGGTCTATTTTATTCCTTCAGGTACGCGAAGTACCAATGGTACGCTTTACCCAGCATTTGCCGTGCCCGTGCCCGTGACAAAGGTCAATAACATTGGCTACACTGAAGGAACAGAAAGTAACATTTAATTTAATCTTAAAGACTTCTCACATTTTAAATAAATTACCAGATAAAACACACCGCGACACTAAAAGATTTTCACGCACTCTCGCCTCTTCCACAGTCCAGGTCAGAATGGACGAGTAGAAGTTCTTGAAGCCCTCAGAATAAGTGAGGACTTATTGCTTCGTGACCGGAAGTACGTGAAATCACCGAAGTAATTGCACGACTTGATCAAACGACGATTCTCATCAACCACGAATGTGAACCGATTAAAGCGCTATCTCTTTCGCTTTCCTTTTCGTCTGAATGACCTGTCTCGCTTAATTTATTTTTGGACTCTTATACTTTTTAGAAGAGAGCAACGCTCGGATTTGAACTTTGACCCCTCGAGTTTTATAGCGGAGTGGGAATGATTGCATACGCTTTAATTAATGAAGGCGACTTGAATGCAAGCTATGCGGAATTGAAGTAGTGCATTTTATTGGAAATGGGGACACTGAATATCTCAAACATAAATGACTATGGGATGCAAGTGAATTTAACAATGAACATAAATAATTACAAATAGAAAATAAATTAACATTGAGAACAAAAATAATAAATAGAACGGAAATATTTATATTAGGTTATTATATTATATGTACAATTTCACGATTATATTCAATAAATCTAAAAATAATATTTACAAAATAGTGACCATGTTACAAGTTGGTTAACTCCGCAAAACTTTGAGACCAAAGCACAGTAACATGATGTTGCGCCAATTGTCGCACACAGTTAGATCCCTTTTTTGGGACCTTCACTAAGACCGAATGTCGTGCTTTCCTTTCGGAACAACTAATAAAGAAGAGCAGTAGGATTTGTCCATCCCGACCAGTAGATAGTAACAGATTTATATCAGAACTTGTTATTCTGTTACAGCCGTTTTTCATAACAGCGGTTGTTATAAAACATGTACCATTAGTAGTTAAAATAACAAAAATTGTAACAAAATCTCTTCTAGTTTTAACAAAAATATTACTAAATATGTTATGATTTGAACAAAAATATAACTCGATGTGTTACATAAAAAGCGGTGAAAATATCTTATACTATAACAAATTATGTTATTGAAAAGATTATGATTATCCATAATGTAGGCAATTAACTTTGTCCTGCTGCTTCAACTTTGAATGTAGGTTCAAGTTATACTGAAGGTGGTACCTTCGTTTTTTTTCCAATTCCTATCTACCAAAAATGTAGGCAATTCTTTTTTTCGGAAAAAAAACCTAACACATTATGTTATAATCATGTTATGATGATCATGAAATTTTCTTTCCTCCAACTTTGACAGGGAATTTATAACAAAATTATTACAAGTTTTGTTATTTGTAACACATATTGATATAATTGTGATAAAATTTTGTTATGACAAACTGGTCGGGATCCCATCGACGACACGCTCGATTATTCCTGATTTTAACAATTCATTAAGACGTCGCTCAGTCTCGTGTTTAAATGCTGGCGGGATACTCGTAAAAATTCTTCTAGATGGAGCAATAGTGTCGTCGTAGTTCAAAACGATTGGCGCCACGTTGAACTTTGGAAACTCTGTACTTGTAGACAATACGAAAATTTCTCCCGGAAATTGGAAATCTGCGTCCGGCTGTATTGGAACGTCAAGTCCGAGTTGAAGAATACTATATCGGATTGAAGTGTTCCTGCCCAATAAAGCCCGTGCATTCTTGATGGCATAGAACTTTTCCATGTAACGCGGTCGATCTTCGCTAACGACAAGTTCAGCCACAAATGTTGCCAATACCGAAATGTCCTCAGAAGTCGCATAAGCCTTAAGAGGCATGTCAGTACCTCTCTTAACGCAATACATTCCCACTTTTGATTCATCATTTTCCATGAGCTCTTCAAATGTTTCCCCACTAACAGTGTTTACGTCCGCCCCGGAGTCTATTAGGAATGGTACCTCCAAGCCATTGATACGTCCCATAATGATTCCATTATTATTCACATTCAAAGGAGCTCTTCCATTGCTCCGAACAGATGTTTCTGACATCTACAACATAACAAAATTTATGAATGAGGTAAATGATAATATAATATTCAACCCACCCATTAATTTTCACCGTATCCAAAAGCCACAATCTCGTTTATTGGAGTTCCGATATCTGTTTCAGTCTCAGTATTAGGTGTCAAAAACGCTTCTGACTTAATTGTCGGATGTGATAGGAAATTCAACTGGAATCCAAGAGAAATGAGTTTAACCTTTGATTGTCACTACATTTTAGGATATTTATTTTATAAAAAAAATTCATTTTTCATATAAATTTAACGAAAACAACAACTTCATGTTCATATATGTATGCAAAATTTTATGAATCGAGCTACACAGTATGAGGTACACTTACATCATTCTCTGATGACTCTCCCTCGTCCTTCTTCACCATAGCGACCTTCTTCGCAGTAGAAGAATCCTCGTCTTCACTGTTACGTCGCTTGACCGAACGCAACGCTGGCTTATGATGACAAGCTCGTTCGATATGACCCTTGATTTGGCAGTTCCGACAGATCTTGTCTATCGCGTGACATGTAGAAGGTTGATGCTGTCTGCTGAGGCATCGCCAGCATTCGATGCGTGGTGTCGCGTTTCTGATGAATTGTCGGCGGCCAAATCCCCTTCCTCCTCGATTGCTTCTTGCGTTATCAAAAAACCTTGTTTGTGCATTTTGATGATACCTGTAAGGAGCACCGCCATATGCCACCTGGGAATGACTTGGACCAGCAGTGTCAACAGCAGCAATCTCTGCGGTAGTTGTTCTATGACTTTTAGCAAATAATTCTTCGTTCAAGTGCTCCATCTCGATAGCCCGTACTTTCTCAATCAAATCCACGAGCGATCCGCCTTTTCTGAGAATTTTTCTCCCTGTTTCACGCACTTTACGATTCAGAGCGTGGGACCGAATAGTGTCCGCTACCTGTTCTGCCACGCTAGAGTCACTGAAGTCACATAATTTTGCCACTGAAACCACTCGCTTCACATACTTAACATCTGTCTCTCCTGGTTTTTGAGCCAGAGATCTCAGCTTCTGTCGTTGCATAAATATATAATCTCGGGACCCAAAATATGTACTCAGTCGATGAGTTGCATTCGAATATGGCGAGGATACGATATCCGGTGACTCGGAGTTCGATACCGTACTGTCGAGAATGTCCAATAGCTTATGTCCGGCCTTTATACGGAATATGTTCATCTTTGTTGTCTCATCGTTGACTCCAGCCAATTGCATAGACGCTTCCAGCAACTGTTTCCACTGTTCATATGAATGACGATCGACATCTTCCTCTCCTTCTGAGGGTTTACACTCCGGAACCTGGAGGGATGCAAACGACAGATTGCTCATCGAAGACATGAGAACCGAGTTATGGTCATTGGCAGAGTTATCTTCTCGCATCGTGGAATGCAGACGAACAAAACTGCCTTCCTCCATCGACCGCCTGTCTGCTTCCGCCTTTTTTAGTCTAGCTACTAACGATGCATTGCGCTTTCTTTCTTCTGCCAGTTCCTTCATCAGCAGGGTAGTATCTTTGGCCGCTTGTCTTGTAATCTTCCTATCAAATAAACGTATAACAATTCGTTTTATTACTTTAAATAGAACGATCTATTTAGTTAATATACTTCGCATTACATTCATATCACTTGTATACTAGAAAAACATACATTACTATCAAAGCATAGGTCATAAAAAATGATAAAATCATAAGAGCTCATTAAGCTCTCCAAAACATAATACCGACATTTCGATACCGACATTTCGCAAAATATTCAAAAGATGCAGAACAGGCACACTAGTATCTCAGTTTCTATCGGTTCCCCACGGTACATATACCACTCGCAGGTTCTATCTAGAGTTCTCAATAGAACTACACAAACTGTATTGACGTCGAACCCACTCGGGTTCAGTACCTATTGCTAGGCACACCAACTACCTCTGGTGTTGGATTTGGGACTCAGATCAAATTCAACCGCTATTACATTAGGCCCACCCAGGCCCAGTGCTTATAGCTAAGCACACCAACCCGCTCCGAGGTTGATATCAACGTTTGATATCAACGCATATCTAATGGGACCATAGTATCTCACTATATGTCCCAACCCGATTAAAGGATGGAACACTCACTAAGGAGTATTTCAGCCCAAATCCTGGCCAAAAGTCAAAAACAATATTTTTAGATATCTCCATATTATTTTTAGTTTTTGTACTCTCAAATAGTAATACTAACTTGCCCTGGGATTTTTGGATCAATATTGATTACTTGTGAGCAATGCTGGCTGCCAAAACTTCACCATAATTTGCATGCTAGTTTTATCGCAATTGTCCATGAAAAAATGTTCATGTTTTATGATGTTTTTCTGGGTTTTTGTTGATTTTTAAGATGAAAATCAATATAGGTACCAATAAAGAGGGTATGTAAAATCCTTTCCAAGCATTATTCGATCTGAAATTGTTTTTAGGTGATCCAAAATGATGATGTTAATTGCTAGCTTTTTTACCTTTTTTACAATAATATGTTTTACAAAATTAAACTTTTAATTAAGTTCCAAACCCGATCAAGCAACAAAATTGTCAGCGTTGGAAAGATTGGAGTTTCGTCAATAAGCTCCATGAAAAACAGTTCACGCATCCTCACGCAATCGTGAGTTGTTTTATTTTGAATATAGTGAAGTTTTCTAAGAAAAGCTAGGCGAAAAAAATAAATATTTATGATTTTAGCGACAAAACTCATAAAATGGTTCGATTTCAAAGAAGAGTTAGACTGTGATGAAAAGCATACGCATTTTTCCGATGTAAAAGGTTGTTAAGAAATAAAGCGGCTGAAGTGCAACGAATTTATCTGATCTGCTCCATTGATTGTAATATCAATACATTATCCAGGGACTTTAACATTATCCGATGACAAATTTATATGGTCGAAGTGAACAAACAAATCACATCTTCGGAAATCTTAGTAAGTAATAATCCAAGAATGAAAATTAACATAAAAATCATACTCAATGACAGAGTCAGAGGAGGACGCCACTCGTCGCAAGCACGCTGTAGTTCCCAAAGGCAGCGTTCTTACGCCAAGTGGTGCTCTACCTAATAACAACAACTGACGCCGCCGGTGGTCATACTTCACTACTAGTTTAATACAAAGAGCACAAAACAAAAAAAAATACGCCTTGGCTGTCAATTGAATGCATTTACAGCCGACAAAATGATTAGCATAGTTTTGGCCACGCTTTTACACTGCGTACTCCTATGTGCATCGTTGGGACAGAAAGTAACGCTCTTGAAGCAAATTACGAATCGGAACTATTGAGTTGGAGAAAGCATGGAAATGTATTTAGAAGGTATTCTGAAAAATTACGCGAGATTGGAGAGCTCTGGATTCAAAATGGAAGAATGTCTCAAGGTCGCCTTAATTCTCCGAGGACTTCCAGATTCATTCAATCCTCTGACGACAGCTTTAGAAGCTCGCAACGAAGATGATGTCAAACTCGAAATGGTGAAAATTCAACTAATTGAAGAAGCCGAAAAGCAATCGAAACAGAGAGGAGGAATATAAGAACAAGCCTTGAAAATCGCGGGCAGAGGTAAACAGCTAAAATCAATATAATGTTACTTCTGTGGAATGCAAGATCACCGGAAGAAAGAATGCAAAGCGTTTCTTGCGGAGCAACATTCAAATGTAAAACATAAGAGAAAGCAACAGAAAGAAAAAGTAAAAATAGTTCATGAAAACGATCGCAGCAAAGCCTTTTCTTTTATGGTCCGGAACTGTGCTGCCACTAACCGCAAGTCGAGCGCATCTGTATGTCGAGCACATCTGTATATGGAGGCCCATATACAGATGTGCTCGACTTGCGGTTTTTTTTTCCTGTTCGGGTGTGCCACTGCGACCTGTTATTAGATCTATTGTAGCATTACCCGTATCCTTAGTGTTTAAGTGCATGTCGAATTACTTCATTATTATTGATAAGCAATGCAGTATCGGTTTCGATACAGTTGTTGTTTTGTTTTCTCAAGAGCACAATGACAAGGTCCCGCTATTTAGACCCTTCACAGAGAGCAATCCCATTGAAGGCGCGCCCCTTATCAATAGGAAATAAATCCTTTCTTGAGAAAACAGAACAGTAATACTGTTTTTGGCCATGCATCGGAGCCCTAGCCACATCCTTGTTTTGCTTCTAGAATATCACCAGTAAAACAATGAAAACCCGGGATTTAGCTCTGTCTACAAGACCATTTCAAGCAAGAGAATTTGTTCAGTAATAAGAACTTCCGTGTGTTCCTCTCACTACCATTGTTCACCAGTTCAAAAAGAGTTAGTACGTATTTAAACCCCTAACTCGATTTTTCCAGCAGTGTCAGTTCAGCCTAGGACCGGGTACCGAGGTTTTTTAACTAACTGCTTGAAAAGTTGTTACCGCTGCATACAGTCTAGCCTCAAACAGGAGGAATTCGAGTCTTTCAACTGTCTGCAAGGTAACATTAATTATGTTTTATTTCTAAGACTGCTGTTGGTAGCAGGATCTAAATACGATGAATCCTTAATTACCACAACTTATTGCCCTAGCTAGAAAAATGGATTAAGCTAGGGCTCTGTTTGGTAGATCTGACACTGCAACACACTACGTCGAAGTGGTCTACCGTGTTACGGGAAGGGTGACTTGCGGTTGCGGTTAGTGGCAGTGTGGTAATCCAACAAAATCCTGGATAGTGGACTCGGGTGCGACTTCCCACATGGCCAGCGATGAAGAATTATTTCAGCGATTGGATAGATCAACACCTGTGATTTCTTCTGCCGATGGAAAACTGGTTCGTACCACAGGAATCGGTGATTGTTTGATTCAATGCATGAATAACAGAGGTGAGGTAATTAAAGTCGCGTTGACAGGAATTATCTACGCACCGGAACTAGAAGGAAATCTTATTTCTGTGACCAAACTGGCGAAAAAAGGTGTACGTGCAGTATTTGATGCTGAAAAGTGCAGTATGTTTTTTAAAGGTGAAGAAATCGCGACAGCAAATCGAATCATTGGTTTGTACCGGTTAAACACGGTGGATGGAGCGCGTTCCATGTTGATAGGAAATCGTCAGCATAATAAGGATTGTCAACATTTGTGGCACCGGCGACTTGGACACAGAGATCCCGATGTTCTTGCAGAAGTTGATCGAAAAAACTTGGTATCTGGTATGAGAGTGAGAAATTGCGGAATACGAATGCCATGTGAATCATGTATCGAAGGGAAGATGGCAAGTCCGGCGTTTCCATCGGTTGCTGTAAAGACTACAAAGGATGTTTTGGATATCGTACACACTGATGTGAGTGGCCCAATGACGAAAACTCCAGGTGGATGCAGATACTATCTAATCATGATCGACGATCATAGCCGCTACACAATTGTATATTTTCTGAAAGAAAAGTCTGAAGTTGAAAGCAGAATTAGTGAATATGTACGATATGTTGAGAATCAGTTCCACAAAAAACGAAGATAATCCGATCTGATAGAGGTGGCGAGTATATAAGCCAGAAACTTAGGAAATTCTACGCTGAAGAAGGCATTAAGGCAGAATACATGGATTGATATGCCCCACAACAAAACGGTGTGGCAGAACGAAAAAATAAAAGTTTGAACGAAATGGGACTTTGCATGCTTTTAGACGCTGGGCTGCTGAGAAGGTTTTGGGCGGAAGCTGTTAATACGGCTGCATATTTGCAAAATAGGTTGCCAACGAAAGCAATTGACGTTACACCCTTTGAAATCTGGTTTGGCAGGAAACCCGATTTTAGCCATCTCAAAGTTTTTGGATGTCAGGCATACATGTGGAAGCCTCAACCAAAGCGCAAGAAGTTCGAATACAAAGCAATCAAGCTAACGTTTGTTGGATATGCGAATGAAAGCAAAGCGTATAGATTACTCAACACTACTTCAGGAAAAATTTCAATTAGCCGGGATGTTAAGTTCCTTGAAGCCAACAATGAAGTGATTAAGGAACCTACTGAATTTGCTGACGAATCGATCAATATTGATGAAGAATTTCAAGTACGATTGTTAGATGAAGTAGATGTCGATTTAGGTAATGAGAGACGTGATGAATTGTTTGATTCAATGCAATTTGCGAAGTAACAAATGAACATAATGAAATGAGAAATGTGGACCATCATGCAAATGAAGATCATTGTATTGAACCTGTTACAGTACGCCGATCAACTCGAATGAATATTGGAGTACCACCTGGAAGATATACGGAGCCAATTAGCATAGCAGTTCTTCAGGCAGAACCTAAAACTTTTACAGAAGCAGTATTCTGTTCTGAACAAGAAGAGTGGAAAGCTGCAATGAAAAAAGTGATGATATCACACCAAGAGAACAGAACTACCTCCAGGGGCCTGTGGCATAATCGAAATTTTACTAATAATATTAGTAGAGTAGCTTGTAACTTGTATTTTTCTGTTGCATAATGAATCTACAAGTATGAATTTACAAGACTAATATTACAAGTAAACCACACTAATAATATTAGTGGAATTTACAAGTAACTGTTGCATAAAGAAAATACAAGTAAAAATTATTAGCGTTGGCTTGTAGTTTCGTTTACAAGTATGAATGGTGCTGTAATTTAATTTACAAGTAGCTTTTATTTTATTATTTTAGCTGTGCAAAGTAATTATGCATCGTTTTATTGTTTTTAACGACTTAACAGAGAAAGAAACTATTATTCTAGTTGCTTCAAATTACCATATAATGAAATACTGTGCACTAAGAATAAATTTCTCGTTCCGATTTAACACTGAGAATTATGATACAAAACTACTCAAAAGTGGGTTGTTTTAGCTCAAATCCGTACTTTGAACCAATAACCCAATTTTGAGTGAAATGAGTTTCCTAATACTTATTAGTTTAACTTAATCCACTCAAAACATATTAACCAAAGCTGAGTTTAGTTTACCCAAAGTTGACTTTATTCATCTTAAAATTGAGAATATATTAATTTACTGAAATTTGTATTATTGTTTTATTGCAGTATTATTAAATTATTATACTAAACAATCTCGATTAAGACCATGCATATTGCTTTATGTTTAACAACAATCATGGGAAACAAAAGAAAAACGAAAAAAACTACCTAAATTCTGAGTAGAATTTATTACGATATTTTCATCAGTTAGTAGTTTGAACTAAAAAAGAAATCGTCCAAATTTCATAATCGAATTAGAAGCAAAACCTAAACCCGCATAAGTCTCACAATACACGTAAATTAAACCCTCTTCAAAAACCCACAACAAACAAGTCTAGCGGGATTCGATTTGTCATGGAGCATACGTTCGCGTAACTTACAAATCGCCTTAATTAAAACTTAAGTCAATCCCAAAGACCACGTAAAAACGACTCCAGTGTGTATTACATTGGCTTCGTTAAAAATGCTAATACCACGAAGCCGGCTTAAACCACGGAATCAATAAATTTACAGATAGTGTTCCGTGCACACCTACCGCAGTCAAAATATATTCTATCCACAAATTTCAAAACAAACGTAAACAAATCGTTTACCTCCGCATTGTCAGTGAATTGTCGGATGAATTTTGACAGGTAAATGAACCTTACTAATAATACAAGTACTAATATTATTAGTTGGCAAAACATTATTATGCGACGCAAATTACAAGTACTTGTAATCTGTTGACTTGTAACTTGTAACTTGTAGCTAATATTATTAGTCTGATTATGCTACAGGGCCCAGGACGCAAAGCCATAGGTTGTAAATGGGTCTATAAGCGAAAGTTGGACGTGACTGGTCAAATAGCAAGATATGATCTTGTATTCGCTCCTGTAATAAAGCAAGCAACTTTTCGGGCTGTTCTAACACTGGCTAGTAGAGATCGGATGCTGGTACGTCATGTAGACATCAAAACGGCATACCTGTATATAGAGCTGCAGGAGGTGATCTACATGAAACAACCTCCAGGTTTCAAGACGATGATACAGGTAGGGTGTGCAAACTACGACGCAGCATATATGGCCTCAAACAAGCGACAAGAGTATGGAACCACAAGATTGATGGATTTATCAAAAAAATTGGGTTTCCGTAGCTCAACTGTGGATCCCTGCCTATACGTTAGACAAACGAAGAATACCAAGATGTACCTTCTCATATACGTAGATGACATTGTAATTGTGGTTCAAACCGAAGCTGAGTATCAAACCTTGGTAGCAGCATTTCAAGAAGAATTTAAAGTAACAACGCTTGGAGACTCCTTGGAATACAAGTAAAAGAGAGAGAAGGAAGATACACATTGAATCAAAAAGGCTATAAAAATCATAAGGGTTGTGTACAAGACACGACCGCCCGACGTAAACTACGTGAAATAGTTTGGTGAAATGAAGAATCTAGTGCCATTATCCATGAGTATTACAAAATTACTCTTTGGATTTCTTATGAAATTTACATTTTAAAAGGAACTAATATATTTATGTAATTAAAACAAATTTATTGAATTTCCGAGTTTTGTATAATATGAGTAGTTTAGTTTTGTTTGTTTAAATTCAATTCATTGCTCTTTTTCGAATTTTTCGAAAAATATTCTAAATGAGCTTAACTAAACTTTGGTATTTCTAAATTTTAATTTATCAAGTTTAATTGCACTTTTTACTGTATTTAACCGTTAAAACTTTGAAATGAGGATAACTTCCGTCAAATCACTGAAGACGCACACATGTTTTTGCAAAGACCACGCGTCAAAGCGCACTCGTGATTTCGCTACTGACGGCATCATTTCGATTGAACTGTCTCCATCTCCATCTTTCGATTGATTGTTAATAATCCGCCTTCCCAATCACAAGCTGCAACAAAATCAAATAAGATCTTGAGAAAATTTCACCTGGCTGCCACTGATGCCATCCATACGAATTCATAATTGTAGCATCTCCTCCCGGGGCGCACTCGTGATTCTGCAACGGACGGCAACATTATGGCGTCGCCAAGTGCTTAATTTGCTCTTTGAACAATATTCGCCTCACCTCTTCCTTTGCATAGGATGGTGACCCTGAGAAGAACCTATGCTGGGACCGCCGCCCTCGACATTTCTAATGAAGTGCCACGCGCGCGGGGGAGTGGAGTTTTCTTATCATCAATAAAGATGGCTCATTGGTTCCGCTTCTTTGTTGTCCGGTATGGCTGCAAATATTGTGTAACCGTCAAACACTCACCAAAGGGGCATGGCTACAGATTCAACTTTATTGATTACAAGAAAGCAGCTCTTCCGCGCGCGCGAGCCATTTCGTTCGAGATGTCGCGGAGAGCAGACCGTGGTACCACCTTCGGCATCGGCGGAGCTCCTACCGGAAATTTTATTCCCGGCGATGGTGTGAGTCGCGCGGTCGTCGTCATTAACATAAGCAGCGCTCAGATTAAATTTTCTTGATGAAGTATGGGGAATGACGGCTTTGGCAGGTTTTGTTCTATTGTCAGGGGGTTTTTGTTGGCCATATTTTATGGAAATTGTCCACAATATTCCTTGCTATGCAAAGAATGTTTAGGCCAAATTTGAGCATAATTAGTTACAGAAAACCCCCCTGACAATAATAGAACAAAACCTGCCAAAGCCGTAATTTCCCCTACTAACGATTGGCTACCATCAATGAAAGTAGCTCTTAAGTCACAATTTGAGGCGAGATGAATTTTAACTTAATTGCTTGTTGATGGCAGATTGTTTTCCGTCGGTAGTAGAATCACGAGAGCATGATTCAGAGAAAGACTTATAATTTTAGTAGATAGACATCCATGCGAAAACATTTTTGCAGCTTCTCTGTTCGATGCGCGCTCGTGATTCTACATTAGACTGGCCCAGATTACTATGGGGAGAAAAAAATGTTGTCGAATTCCAAGGGGCACCCCCCAGAATTGTGTCTTTAGGTGAGAAAATCAATCTCTGAAAATTTCAGCTCAATCGCTTGTTGCATAAGCTGGCGCATTTGATTTGAAGTTTGTATGGGGATTTCAGCCAAAATGTATAGGAAAATACACCTCCGTCACTCATTCGATCTGGAAATTGGTTCTGATTGCTCGATTGACCTCCGAATTGCAAAAACGGTAGTTGGTATGCTACAGAACAATTTCACAGAACATTGTATGATGATTAAATGAACTTTTAGTTAATTTTCGGCTGATTTATTAGGAGCTGATTTGTGTATTTTTGGGTTTTTTTATCGAATCGCATCAGCCGAAACCTATATAAAAGTTCATTTAATTATCATACAATGTTCTGTGAAATTGTTCTGTAGCATACCAACTACCGTTTTTTCAATTCTGAGGTCAATCGAGCAATCAGAACCAATTTCCAGATCGAATGAGTGACGGAGGTGTATTTTCCTATACATTTTGGCTGAAATCCCCATACAAACTTCAAATCAAATGCGCCAGCTTATGCAACAAGCGATTGAGCTGAAATTTTCAGAGATTGATTTTCTCACCCAAAGACACAAGCCTGGGGGGTGCCCCGTGGAATTAGACAACTTTTTGTTTCCTGGGCCAGTCTATTCTACATACATACAGAAAACATACGATGATTCAATCCATCCATGAGTTTTTAGGTGCTGAAATGCCACGCGCGCGCGGGAGAGCAGTTCTCTTATAATTAATAAAGATGTCTCATTAGTCCCGCCTCTTTGTTGTCCGGTATGGCTGCAAATATTGTGTAACCGTCAAACACTCACCAAAGGGGCGTGGCTACAGATTCAACTTTATTGATTACAAGAAAGCAGCTCTTCCGCGCGCGCGAGCCATTTCGTTCGAGATGTCGCGGAGAGCAGACCGTGGTACCACCTTCGGCATCGGCGGAGCTCCTACCGGAAATTTTATTCCCGGCGATGGTGTGGGTCGTCGTCATTAACATTAGCAGCGCTCAGTTTAAATTTTCTTGTATGAAGTAGGGGGAATGACGGCTTTGGCAGCTTTTGTTCTATTATTGTCGGCGGGGGTTTTTGTTGACCAAATTTTATGAAATTTGGCCACAATATTCATTGATATGCAAAGAATGTTTAGGCCAAATTTTAGCATAATTAGTTACACTAAACCCCCCTGACAAAAATAGAATAAAACCTGCCAAAGCCGTAATTTCCCCTACTAACGATTGGCTACCATCAATGAAAGTAGCTCTCAAGTCACAACTTGAGGCGAGATGAATTTTGATCAAAGAAAAACTTAATTGTTTGGTGATGGCAAATTGTTTTCCGTCGGTAGTAGAATCTCGAGATCCCGATTCAGAGAAAGACTTATAATTTTAGTAGATAGTCATCTATGCGAATACATTTTTGCAGCTTCTCCGTTTAACGCGCGCTCGTGATTCTACGTACATACAGAAAACAAATTTGGAAATTTCGGTTTTACACCCTGTATATGAGTCTTCGCCTTAGACGTAGTTTACGTCAAAAATGTGCGAGCAAAAAACACGTCCGTACGTGCTCCTGTCTTGATTTGGAATGAGGCTGATTGCACCACGCGCGCGGGGGATAGCAGTTTTCTTATTACCAATAAAGATGGCTCATTAGTCCCGCCTCTTTGTTGTCCGGTATGACTGCAAATATTGTGCAACCGTCAAACACTCACCAAAGGGGCGTGGCTACAGGTTCAACTTTATTGATTACAAGAAAGCAGCTCTTCCGCGCGCGCGAGCCATTTCGTTCGAGATGTCGCGGAGACCAGACCATGGTACCACCTTCGGCATCGGCGGAGCTCCTACCGGAAATTTGATTCCCGGCGATGGTGTGGGTCGCGCGGTCGTCGTCGTCTTCGGCATCAACAGCACTCAGATGAAATTTTCTTGCGTGTCTCTACGATGGCGGTGGTGTTTATTTCTGCAACGGTTGCGTCTGAAGTGTCATCAGTGAAAGCAGCTCTTAAGCCATAATTTGAGGCGAGACGAATTTTGATCAAAGTGCATATCAATCGCTTGGTGATGGCTGATAGTTTCCGTCAGTGGCGGAATCACGACCGTGCGTCAGGGACGCTACAAAAATTTATTCACATGGATAGCATCAATACCAGTGAAATTTCCCCTCAAGATTATTATTTTAGTAGATAGACTGCTACTTGTTTCAGGTTTAACTTCCATCCATGCAAATACATTTCTGCAGCTTCTCCTTCTGACGCACGCTCTTCGTTTCCACCGATGGCGTAGGTAGCGCTCGTAACAGGATCGTTGCGACAGAGAATCCAACGATGGCAATCTGTTGCAGTGTAGCGGTAGAACCATAGAGCCAGCATCTGCATTTGAGTGAAATACTGATATTCTGACTATCGAATGGTTGCTGTTGTGTTGGTGATCAGAAATCCGCATGATCTGAAATCTGTTCTTTTCAGGGCATTACATTTTTCATTGGAGGAATTTGGTTTGATTGAGATTCATGAGATGGTTGCGTTAAATCGGCAGCAGTTAAGCAAAAATTCATTAGATTCAATCCATCATTTTACTTCTGCAGAGTAAGTGATTAAAATGCATCGAAAGATAAAGACGCTATTCGTGTTTGAAATCTATCCTAATTTCGCGACGGTCTCGAATTTGGAAATTTCCGTTTAACACCCTGTATTTGAGGCTTCCCCTTAGACGTAGTTTACGTCAAAAATTATTTCAACTTAATTTTCCTCCCAAACATAATGGTGGTCCTGAAAAGAATCGATTCATTTCCACAACGATGCTGTTGGGAACACGGATGAAAAGATGTACTACTGTTGCCAGACCGCCACCACCACCTGACGAAAAATTTCATCCGCATCAACACTCATAAATCTCAATCAACGAGCCCTCCCGTGCGAACGAAATCGTCCGTTCTCCGTGACATGCAGAATGAAAATGACGCGCGCACGCGGAACACGAGGCTTTTTATACACAGGGAAAACGAAGCAGTGGATCAAAAGGCCCGTACGTTACTGCAATCTGATGTCCGTGTTGGGGATTTATGAACGGGATTGAATTTTTCACCCGGTTTGGAAAGAAATAACATTTTCAATAGTTTAACGTTGATAATCAATAGTATCAATAGAATTGGCAAATTGCTGGAGAGTTTCCGAATCGATTGATAAGCAAATGTCGAAAATCCATCGAAAGATAAAGACGTTATTACCGTTTGAAATCTTACATGATTTCGTGACGGTCCTCAATTTGGAAATTTTCATTTTGCACCCTGTATCTGAGGCTTCCCCTTAGACGTAGTTTACGTCAAAAGGTGATTTCAAAAATTTTGTCCCGTTACCGAAAGGAGAATTCCAAACCCTCAAAAATTCATATGACAACCGGCTTTCTACAACAAAAGGAGAAGAATATACTTGAAAATCAAGAAAAGCATCAGAACGTGATTGGTTGTTTGTTGTATATCGCAGTCAATACTAGGCCTGACATACAAATCGCAACACCTATTCTTTGAAGACGAGTATCCAAACCATCCACAGCCGATTGAAATGAAGCAAAAAGAATACTTCGATATCTCAAGGGCACTGTAGAGCACGAACTGTTTTTGGGTAGAGGGCCATCTTATGAAATGGAGTGTTACGTAGACGCAGATTGGGCCGGAGATGTCGGAGACCGTAAATCAAATACTTGATACATATTTAAGCTCGGAGGTGGACTTGTTCATTGGCGATGTAGCAAACAGACAAATGTTTCATTATCAAGTACTGAGGCGGTATACATCGCACTTGCTGAATGTCTTAAGGAATTGCAAAGGATGCGACAGCTGATGGAAGATCTAGGCGAACCATTGAAGTTACCCGTGCATGTAAATGAAGATAACCAAAACTGCATAGCTCTTACCATTGCAGACAGAATTACACGAAAATCAAAATATATTGATACAAAATACTGCTTTGTCAAGGATCTTGTGAAGAAGGAAACAGCTATTATCCAATATTGCCCAACGGACAAAATGGAGGCAGATCTTCTAACAAAACCTTTAGGAGCAGTAAAACTAAAGCAACTAAGAGCGGCAATTGGTGTACGATTAGTCAATATTGAGGAGGAGTGTTGAGGAGCAACTTAATGCACATCGTTGTAACACAGCAACATTGCCGTAGAGCGGTGAACATAGTTACCCTGTTGTGTTAAATAAATAAAATTTTCATTCTCTGTTCTTAACTCACTGAAACAAGACGTGTTTCATTTCCGTCCACCTGCATAACTCTATCACTATGGTGGGGTGCAGATGGCGGACGGTACGTGGAGGAGGCGAATGAACAACGAGTTGCATGAGCTGCTGGGAGAACCATCCATCGTTCACACCGCGAAAATCGGACGACTGCGGTGGGCCGGGCACGTAGCCAGAATGTCGGGCAGTAACCTGGTGAAAATGGTTCTCGACAACGATCCGACGAGCACAAGAAGGCGAGGTGCGCAGCGGGCAAGGTGGATGGATCAGGTGAAAGATTACTTGCGGACCCTCCGTAGACTGCGTGGTTGGCGACGTGTAGCCATGGACCGAGCCGAATGGAGAAGACTCTTATATACCGCACAGGCCACTTCGGTCTGAATAAATAATAAATAAAAATAATCGTGGCAAGAAATCGTACGTACTTTGGACTCCGCAAGATCGAATAGAGTTCGCCGCCGTACCAAACTGACTATCTACAAAACGCTCACTACCAGACCGGTAATTCTCTACGGACACGAGACCTGGACGATGCTCGTGTAGGATCAGCGCGCACTTGGAGTTTTCGAAAGCAAGTGCTGTGTGCAGTGACGGGAAATGTCATATCGATGTCATGGGACTAATTTGTTATTAACTTTTTTCACAAGTAATTTACAATCGTATGTTTTATATGAATAAAAAGCCTTCAAAGGATACTAAAGCTTTTTCTAATATGTCATTGCTCTAAAACTGAAATTGACGCCGTGAGAGCCGAATTAGTGTCAAATGACATTAATGTCATGACATTCCGTGACATTTTTTTAAATTCGTTATCGTGCCTCATACAATGTATTTAGAACAATGACCTGTTTGGCAAACTTGTAGGATCCTTTGAGCATTACATGCTAATAAAAAAATTCGAATTGTACATAACTTTTGAAAAAAGTTATTAGCAAATTAGTAATAGCAACCCCATGACATTTTTTTGACATCTCCCATCACTGGCTGTGTGCCATCTAAAGTGGGGTGCAGATGGCGGACGGTACGTTGAGCAGGCGAATGAACCACGAGTTGCGTGAACTATTGCGAAAACTATCCATCGTTCACACCGCAAAAATCGGAAGACAGCGGTGGGCCGGGCACTTAGCCAGAATGTCGAACAGTAATCCGGTGAAAAATGTTCTCGACAACGATCCGACGATTTGCGGACCCTCCGTCGAATGGGTGGCTGGCGACGTGCAGCTATCCTGGTTTTATCAAAATATTTTAAGCAAAATTGTGATAAATCGAATTTTGCCCAAATTTTGTCGATTTCAACCTTTTTGTTTAAGGACAAGCATCACAGTATCCAAAACTAAATTCACTCGCGTTTTCAAGGGCCCACCACTTAATACGGAGGTAGCGGACAACATTTGTTTTTATTATTTCAGTTGTGCTGCGTCGCAGCATGCGTGGAATAGTAAAAATGGCAGTTGTGCGAAGCTTTCATATTAAGTGGTGTGCCCTTGAAAACACGAGTGAGTTTTGTTTTAGATTCCGAGATGCTTGTCCTTATACCCTGTAGATATTTGTAATAGGAAATTTAGCTGTTTTGAGTTGAATAGTAAAATTCAGTTTATTCGCTCTCGAAGGCAACTACAGTTGCTGAGCTCCAGAATACGATCCTCGTGGTGTTACAAGTATTGCATCACCTTGGTCCAACGGCACACTTTGAACCATCCTTCCCTGCGGCGGCAGTGGCACTCGAAGGACGAAAAAACCCTATCATGGAGAAACTTTTCCAATCTCGGTCAAATATAATGAATTTTTAGACTTTATCGTAGACATGCGAAGGAAGGGAGCAACTGTTTTTGCGGGTGATTGTGATGCACTTTCCGGGTGATGCACGTATGTCCCGAAAGCGGGAAAAGATGTATGTGGAAAATGGATAGCTCACATATTCTAATACAGCATTACCCAAACAGGAATAAGGCGCGTTATGTTATAATTGTTTATAGAACTTTAGGAAGGTTCATTCGTTCATATACTTTCCAGCATTGGGTGTTTTGTGAACGTACGTATGGCTTAAGATTGGCGCAAGGCAAGTTATAGTTTCCCCAACATACACGCATCCAACGAAAATTTATTACATGTAATCCAGGGAAAACAATCAGGAACTGCTGCTCTAGTTTACCAAAGTTAAGAGGACAGACTAGACTGCAGAGCGTTCCAATCTGGGTTGAATCTTTCTGCACTCTTGTTGGCATCATGTTCCTTGCATGTACGTTCGGTATCCGGGAATGTATCTCTGACGGCACGAGTACACCCGCCAGAGTCCATAATTCAGTTATGATAGAGAATATGTGCTTTTATGAAGCGATAAGCGCACAAGATGGGCCCACAGATGGATTGTATATTTATGACACAGTATCCGAATGGATACCCATGAACGACAGCGTTGCCGAAATTGATGATTTTGGAAGCGCATTCCAAAATAATTGATTGTATTTGAAGAAGGGAAAGATCCTATAGACATGATATGTTTGCTTGTCGGCATTATTCTGGTTAATTGCATCAAAAGATGCTGACTCACTTCAACAAAATTGTTCCAAAATATCCAACCATTTAAAATAATTTCGATTCATGATGGCAGATATATTCGATTCACATTATCCTAATTCTGGCAATGCTGGTGAACGTACGAAACGTCTTCTGTGATTGAAATTGTCAGAGTTATCCAATTTCACAAGGGACAAAATCATGGGTTTCAAAGGAAACATATGTAAGTAGATTTGCATCCGCCTCGGTGGACTACGATGCAATCTGTCGTTGGCTCATCATAAACATCTCAGATTTATTCCGAGCTTTTTTGTGTGGGAAACGAAACAAAAGACTCGAAAAGCTACCGACAGTTCTACCACACGAACGGATTTTTAGCTTGGGTTCACGTAAGCTCCTACTGATTCCATAAGTAGGTAGTAGATATCACTCTACCGGATCACAGACAGACGTACAAATGCACGCACATACAGAGCCACAATCGAGCACGCACTCATCCCTTACCGTAATACGAAATGATCCCATAAGTAAAAACAATCTGCGCGTTTTCCCAAGCTTGCCGCATGGCTCGTTGGTTAGTTGGGAGCCTGTGAACAAGTGGTTTCGATCGACAGCTTCCCACCCTGCAAAAGGGTGGAATCCGGAACGATTTTATTTTGTTCGCCAATATGTAACTTTCAGACTGACTATTCAAGGTGCAATGCTTGGTGAGTGCCCGGATAGAATGCCAATGAAAGGTTTTTGTTTTAATTTTCAAATGTTATTATGTTTTTTTTTTATTTTGATTTTATTGATTTCGTCAACCGTCGTAGACTAGTACATATTTGTATTTGTATTTGTATTTATTAATATTTTTCATCTGACTTTTATAGTCTTAATGAAGTAATATATGGTATATGATGGGGAAAAGCCTACTTGAACCAGCCACATTTTGCCGATTTCGAGAAGGCGTAAAAACCCCACATCTTTTAAAAAACTTAACAGGACATATAAAGTTTACAAATTGACTTATAGAATAAGGTAAAATCTAGAACTGGATACAAAACTATTCATAATACAGCATCAAAGAGGAGGCCAGTGAGATTCAAGGTCGTTGATCTCGATCCAGTAATTCAGTTTGATTTCGATTCCTGAATGTAGATGATGTGATGCCGTTGAAGTCGTAGAGTGAGTAAAATTCGTTGAAACGCGCAGACATAGATCGGATCATGTATCCCATAGTTGACGGAACGAAAGTCTAGGTGAAGGAAGCTTCTAGAGCGCAGAGTTCGTGCTGGAGCATAGATTCCCAGTTGACCCAGTATTGCAGGACTATCGATATCTCCAATCAAAACTTTAGCGGGGAAAGTCGCCTGTGCCATAACGCGCCTGCTTTCGAGGGTATCGAGGCCTAGCAGTCGACACCGGTCGGCATATGGAGGAAGAGTTTCCGGGTTATTCCATGGGAGAAACCGTAGGGCGTAGCGTACGAATTTTCGTTGGACGGATTCCAGTCTTGTGATCCAAACAGAATGAAATGGGCACCATACAATCATGCCAAATTCTAGTATGGATCGAACGAGCGCGCAATATAATGCTTTCAGACACAATGGATCACGGAATTCTTCGGCAATTTTAAACATAAATCCCAACTGCCTATTTGCTCTAGCGATGATGTCCGAATAGTGCTGCTTGAATGTAAGACCAGCATCGAGGGTAATCCCCAGATCCTGGACACTGTGCGCACGAAGGAGAAGTTGATTATTCATAGTATACATAACCAAATAAAATTGGATTCTTGTAGCGATGGTATGTGATGACGCTACATTTATGCACACTTATCGTAAGAGAATTAGTGGAGCACCCGTTCTCAAAGGTACTAACTAGATTCTGGAGATGCATACAGTCAGTAACAGAGCATATTACGGCGTACATTTTTACATCATCGGCATAGAACGTACGGAACTGTGGCGGGAGAATCAGTGCAACGTCGTTCAAGAACAAAGTAAACAGCAAAGGTCCCAAGTTGCTTCCTTGTGGAATGCCGGAATTGTTAGTAAAGTGGTTCGATTCAGCTGAACCAATTCGCACACAAAGCTCTCGGTTCACAAGGTAAGATTCGAACCATCTGGTCAACACATCTAATACGCCCAGTTTGTTGAGTTTCGCAATTAGGATTCGGTGGTCCACACGGTCAAAAGCGGCTTTTAGATCGGTATATACAACGTCGACTTGAGCTCCATGTTCCATGCTCCGTAAACATGACGAAATGAACGGTACAAGATTTGTACAGATAGATCTCTTCGGATGAAAGCCATGTTGGTCTAGAGATATGTAATTTTACATGCTGCAAATAGCGCATTGTTGATAAGCATCTCAAATAGTTTTGAATACGCGCAAAGAGAAGTGATCCCACGGTAGTTTTCTGCATTTCGTTTGTTTCGTTTATGAATCGGGAACATGTATGAAAATTTCCATTCTTCGGGGAAAATGCCTTGCCTCAGGGATAGGTTGAAAACATTCCTAAACGGCTGGTTCGTTAACCAAAAGAAAATCGAGGAATCGAGATTTTCTATTAAACACATGATTTAATTGTGTTAGACCATGCAGATTGAACCCATCAAGAAGAGCAGCACAGGTTGGAGATATGCTTGAATGTAGAATGTCCAGAGATGGCTTCTTGTTTGCTAGTGTTTGCCAAGCCAGGTGGGGTTGGTTGTAATCTCCGAAGATCAAAGCGAGATCATTTGGTTCTAGTCGCGACATCACACTTCCCATCGAATCAATGTGGTTCTCAATGCAATGTAAATCACTCTTTCTATCAGGTGGAAGATATAGAACTCCTAAGCTCAATGTTCGATGCTTCGCTTTCATCTTCACCCAGAGCTGCTCAAGCGATGTACTGATTGGCGCAGAATCAATACAGGAATTTAGACGTTTATTAACCGCAATCAAAACACCACCCCCACGGCGTTTGGTGCTGTTGAGGGGATTGCGATCGTTTCGGAATACCGCATATTTACAGCCGAATAGTTGCGCTGAACAAATCCGGTTGTCCAGCCACGTTTCGGTTAATACTATTGCATCATAGTCAGTCTCCGAGGTCGCCAGGAACAAGTCATCGATCTTTGTGCGAAGGCCACGAACATTTTGGTAATAAATCCTCAGATTTGTGTCCGATGAGGGTTGAAGAATAGAGGGAAGCACACCATACGACGAATCAGGAAAAGTAGTTTTGTTCAACTGGAAAAAGGGAGTACTACTGAGACTTTGTGTAGTATCCTTCCCGGCTTCGGCGGGACATATACCACTGTTAAACTTACCTGACGAAACAGGAAGTGCGGTCGCGTGGTATGGCTCCGCGAGTTCACCGGAATCGACAATTATTCGAATTGAATCGTCCATCTGGTACCCTTGTGATGAAGTTCGTTGCTTGCTTGTTGCGAAAGATGAACCAAACTGAGACTGAGAAATGTACTTTTCACTATGTGCAGTATCCTTCCGGGCTTCGGCTTGACATATACCACTGTTCCACTTACCTGGAAAAATAGGAAGTGCAGCCAAGTGGTGGATGTTCGAGCTTACGACGTCCCTGGCTATATTGCTGTTATTAATAGACTGTTGTGCTGCCTATGGTAGATTTTTGCTGATCTGTGAAATTGAACCACTATTTACATTTGGTGCAGTATCACTCCCGGCTTCGGCGGGACATATACCACTGTGAATCTTACCTGGAGAAACAGGAAGTGCGGCGGAGTGGTATGTACGAATGTCGCAGATGTCATCGGTTGACGATAGATAGTCCAGAGGGAAGGCGGAATTTGGCGGCGAGTAGAGCTGGTATTTCGGAGAGATAGGATTCGTTGCACATGGTCGCAGATGTTTTATTGAGGGATTGGTAGGCGAGGAAATGATCCGTTTTTTGGGTTAGGCTCAAATTTCCTGACAGTAACACCATCTGGCCAGTACCAGCAATCTCCGACTGCACTTGAAACGGATTTGCAAATCGTCACTTTAAATGACACGAATGAAAGATCCTCAGCGTTTTTGCCCCGCGGAACCAATTTTGTTACGTTCACTAAGGCGGGGGCAGCATTTGCGATGTCCATCACGTACTGTTTTACTTCTTCTTCTTTCTGGTCGGGAGCGAATGGAGTCACATAGAAAGAATCAACATCGTTTGTTGCTTGGAGGTTGTTTGCCACCTTTGTCTGAAGGAAGCATCACGAGTGTCACGGTTGATAGATTTGGCGTGAGCGGGATTAGCACGACCATCAGTTTCCTTCGAAAATTGAGGGGATGCGTTTGCTGTGCTTTTCTTTTGTGATTTCGAAGCCACCGGAGTGGAAATATTGAACCTGGGAGCATTTCGGTTACCATCAGTGTTGATAGTTGGTTTCGGAACAATTTGTACGCGCTTATTGGACCCAACGACGAATTTTTCCGGAAGGTGTGCAATTGATCCATTTACTTCATCCAGCACCTCGAAAAATGAGGTCTCATCACATGACCTCGAGCGATTAATTGGACAAATTGGGTAAATACATAAGTTTTCGGCACGGCAAATGCTGGGTAAAGCGTACCATTGGTACTTCGCGTACCTGAAGGAATAAAATAGACCCCATCTCGCGGTCCTTAGCCTCTTACCCAGCAACTCCTATCCCTACCTCCCCGCGGTGCTGGCCGGGATACGAGCAACCTTAGGGAAGATCGGGTAACCAACCCCGGTGGGAACTATGGTCGTATGCTGACAGGGAAGGGGGGGTTTGCTCCTCTCCGGAGGTGCAAATCTTATCGAGCGTCTGTTCTTCATGTCAGGATCGGCTCACAACAGCGTCTGTTCTCCATGGTAGGGGCGGCTGATCATCGTCCGAGTGCCAGCGAGGGACTCTAAGTGAAACTGTACACCATGGTCCACCGGAAATAAGGAGGAATGGTCCTCCGGAAATTTAGGGGGTTTGGTGTCAAGCCCTGCAAGCCAGCAAAAAAAAACTCACGCAAAGAACAATCAACAAGAAAGTACGGACCGAAACCATCGGCGAAGACCACTGCGACGAGAAGGGACTAGCGATTGGAAACTCGGTTCGTGGAACTGCAAATCTCTCAACTTCATCTGGAGCACACGCATACTCGCCGACGTGCTCAAGGATCGTGGATTCGGCATCGTAGCGCTGCAGGAGGTTATTTGGAAGGGATCAATGGTGCGAACGTTTAGAGGTAATCATACCATCTACCAGAGCTGCGGCAACACACACAAGCTGGGAACAGCTTTCATAGTGATGGGCGATATGCAAAGGCGCGTGATCGGGTGGTGGCCGATCAATGAAAGAATGTGCAGGTTGAGGATCAAAGGCCGGTTCTTCAACTTCAGCATAATCAACGTCCATAGCCCACACTCCGGAAGCACTGATGATGATAAGGACGCATTCTACGCGCAGCTGGAACGTGAGTACGACAGCTGCCCAAGCCACGACGTCAAAATCATCATAGGAGATTTGAACGCTCAGGTTGGCCAAGAGGAGGAGTTTAGACCGACTATTGGAAAGTTCAGCGCTCACTGGCTGACGAACGAAAACGGCCTACGACTAATTGATTTCGCCGCCTCCAAGAATATGGCCATTCGCAGCACCTACTTCCAACACAGCCTCCCGTATCGGTAGACCTGGAGATCACCACTGCAGACAGAATCACAAATCGACCACGTTCTGATTGATGGACGGCACTTCTCCGACATTATCGACGTCAGGACATATCGTGGCGCTAACATCGACTCTGACCACTATCTGGTGACGACCGCCGCGGTACGACCTAGAGCGACTGAAGCAACCTGATGTCGCCACTGCATACGCGCAGCATCTCGAGGCAGCGTTGGCGGAAGAGGGTGAGCTCGATGGGGCCCCTCTTGAGGACTGCTAGAATACAGTTAAAGCAGCCATTAACGACGCAGCGGAGAACAACGTCGGGTATATGGGTCGAAGTCGACGGAACGATTGGTTCGACGAAAGTGCAGACAGATTCTGGAGGAGAAGGACGCAGCGCGGGCGGTCGTTCTGCAGCAAGGTACCCGGCAGAACGTGGAACGTTATAGACGGAAGCGGAGACAGCAGACCCGCCTTTTTCAGGAGTAGAAACGCCGCCTGGAAGAAGCGGAGTGCGAGGAGATCGAACAGCTGTGCCGTTCTCAAGATACACGCAAGTTCTATCAGAAGCTCAACGCATCCCGCAAAGGCTTCGCTCAACGCATCCCGCCTACAAAGTGATATCCCAGATCATCTTCCGTCGTCTGTCACCATTAGTGAACGAGTTCGTGGGAAGTTATCAAGTCGGCTTAGTTGACGGTCGCTCGACAACGGACCAGATCTTTACTGTACGGCAAATCCTTCAAAAATGCCGTGAATACCAAGTCCCAACGCACCATCTGTTCGTTGATTTCAAGGCGGCATACGACAGTATAGACCGCGTAGAGCTATGGAAAATTATGGACGAGAACAGCTTCCCTGGGAAGCTTACCAGACTGATCAAATCAACGGTGGATGGTGTGCAAAACTGTGTGAAGATTTCGGGCGAACACTCCAGTTCGTTCGAATCGCGCCGGGGACTAAGACAAGGTGATGGACTTTCGTGCCTGTTGTTCAACATTGTGCTAGAAGGTGTCATGCGGAGAGCCGGGTGTAACAGCCGGGTACGATTTTCAACAGATCCAGTCAATTTATTTGCTTCGCGGATGACATGGACATTGTCGGCCGAACATTTGCAAAGGTGGTAGAACTGTACACCCGCCTGAAACGTGATGCAACAAAAGTTGGACTGGTGATGAATGCGTCAAAGACAAAGTACATGCTTGTGGGCGGAACCGAGCGCGACAGGGCCCGCCTGGGAAGCAGTGTTACGATAGACGGGGATACCTTCGAGGTGGTCGAGGAATTCGTCTACCTCGGATCCTTGCTAACGGCTGACAACAACGTTAGTTGTGAAATACGAAGGCGCATCATCTGTGGAAGTCGGGCCTACTACGGGCTCCAGAAGAAACTGCGGTCAAAAAAGATTCGCCACCGCACCAAATGTGTCATGTACAAGTTGCTAATAAGACCGGTTGTCCTCTACGGACATGAAACATGGATAATGCTCGAGGAGGACTTGCAAGCACTCGGAGTATTCGAGAGAGGACCATCTTTGGCGGTGTGCAAGAAGACGGTGTGTGGCGGCGAAGAATGAACCACGAGCTCGCCCAGCCCAGTATCCAGAAGGTAGCTAAAGCCGGAAGGGTACGATGGGCAGGACATGTTGCAAGAATGCCAGACAGCAACCCTGCAAAGATGGTGTTCGCTTCCGATCCGGCAGGTACGAGACGACGTGGAACGCAGCGAGCGAGATGGGCAGACCAGGTGCAGAACGACTTGGCGAGCGTGGGGCGGCGTATTCGAGGATGGAGAGATGCTGCCTCGAACCGCGTATTGTGGCGTCAAATTGTTGATTCAGTGATATCTGTTAAGATGTAGACTAAATAAATGAAAATAATGAAACTTATCCAAGCAGTTTCAGAAAATTCTAAAATCGCAATTTTCAAGAAAGTGAACATAAATCCGCGATTTTCGCGACAGCATTTGAAGCAACCGCGTTTTTCGCGACTGGAAGAGCAAATCCGCGACTGTTGTAGCAGCCCTACAAGCGTCTGTAAACACCTTAAGGTAGGCAATTATAGTTGGAATCCCTTACATTAGGTCGATGTGCGTCGATTGTGTCGAGGAAAACATCATCACCGCAAGTTGGATTATTTAGGTGTTAAACAATAAAAATTAATATTTTGAAACAAAAAATATGGATCAACCAAGAAAATAAGTTTACTTTTCACACAATTATAGGTACCATCGTTCGGGGTGACATTGGGCCTAGGGGGTAAGACTGGGCCAAAAACGAACAATGTTTTCACTCCCAATATCTCATAAACTGTTACGAATTTTGATGAAAACTTCAAACGGTTCGAAATTATATTAAAATTCACGTCTAGGAAATCACAAAACGAATTCCAAGATCTAATTGTGCTCGTACCATAATGCTTAGAATTTGAATGTTAAAGTATTGATCGAATGAACTCGTATTAAAATAGTTACTGACACTACAGATGGGGGCAGCAGGGACTATGTCCAAGGGCTTGACGATCCCTCCCCAGGCCATCTGCGAGTTGTGGCGCCTGCCTAGGATGTGGTGGGGTTTGACAGTGGGCCCTGTTAAACCTCTATAAAAAGCTGCATGTATCCGCAAGTAGGCTCCGCCAAAGCGACCGTGTGCCGCTCAAAGCGCACAAGCCCAAGTCCTGGTGTTAGGTGGGACGCTAAACAACCCTGACACGACGGCCCTCCGACGAGACAGGAGGTTTGCGCAGGCCCAATAAGCCGCCTTTAAAAACAACTATTACGAACGACATAGAAGATAATACGACTCGATACAATCAGCAACGACCTAGGCGAAGAATAAAGGATCACGATTGGAAGCTTGGAACATGGAACTGCAAGTCGCTAGGCTTCGCAGGTTGCGATAGGATAATCTACGATGAATTACATCCCCGCAACTTCGATGTCGTAGCGCTGCAGGAAATCTGCTGGACAGGACAGAAAGTGTGGAAAGCGGGCATCGAGCGACTACCTTCTACCAAAGCTGTGGCTCCACCAACGAGCTGGGAACCGGCTTCATAGTGCTGGGAAAGATGCGCCATCGCGTGATTGGGTGGCAGCCAATCAACGCAAGGATGTACAAGCTGAGGATAAAAGGCCGTTTCTTCAACTATAGCATCATCAACGTGCACTGCCCACACGAAGGGAGATCCGACGACGAGAAAAAAGCGTTCTCTGCGCAGCTGGAGCAGACATACGATGGATGCCCACTGCGGGACGTTGAAATCGTAATCGGTGACATGAACGCTCAGGTAGGAAGGGAGGAAATGTGTAGACCGGTCATCGGACCGGATAGTCTGCATACCGTATCGAACGACAACGGCCAACGATGCATAAACTTTGCAGCCTCCCGCGGAATGGTAGTCCGTAGCACTTTCTTCCCCCGCAAGAATATCCACAAGGCCACATGGAAATCACCTAATCAAGTAACGGAAAACCAAATCGACCACGTTCTAATCGACGGAAAATTCTTCTCCGACATCACGAACGTACGCACTTACCGCAGTGCGAATATTGAATCCGACCACTACCTCGATGCAGTATGCCTGCGCTCAAAACTCTCGACGGTGATCAACACGCGTCGGAATCGTCCGCCGCAGCTAAACATTGGTCGGCTACGAGACGGTAGGCTGGCCCAAGACTACGCGCAGCAGCTGGAAGTGGCACTCCCAACGGAAGAGCAGCTAGGCACAGCATCTCTTGAAGATGGCTGGAGAGATATTCGATCCGCCATTGGAAGCACCGCAACCGCTGCACTAGGCACGGTAGCTCCGGATCAGAGAAACGACTGGTATGACGGCGAATGTGAGCAGTTAGTTGAGGAGAAGAATGCAGCATGGGCGAGATTGCTGCAACACAGCACGAGGGCGAACGAGGCACGATACAAAAAGGCGCGAAACAGACAAAACTCGATTTTCCGGAGGAAAAAGCTCCAGCAGGAAGATCGAGACCGTGAAGAGACGGAGGAACTGTACCGCGCTAATAACGCACGAAAGTTCTATGAGAAGTTGAACCGTTCACGTAAGGGCCACGTGCCACAGCCCGATATGTGTAAGGACATAAACGGGAACCTTCTTACAAATGAGCGTGAGGTGATCCAAAGGTGGCGGCAGCACTACGAAGAGCACCTGAATGGCGATATGGCAGACAACGGTGGCGGTATGGTAATGAACCTAGGAGCACGCGCGCAGGACATGCAACTTCCGGCTCCGAATCTCCAGGAAATCCAGGAGGAGATCGGCCGGCTGAAAAACAACAAAGCCCCTAGAGTTGACCAATTACCAGGAGAGCTGTTTAAACACGGTGGTGAGGCACTGGCTAGAGCGCTGCACTGGGTGATTACCAAGGTTTGAGAGGATGAGACACTGCTGCAGGAGTGGATGGAAGGTGTCGTGTGTCCCATCTACAAATCGGGCGATAAGCTGGATTGTAGCAACTACTGCGCAATCACATTGCTGAACGCCGCCTACAGGGTACTCTCCCAAATTTTATGCCGCCGACTAACACCAATTGCAAGAGAGTTAGTGGGGCAGTACCAGGCGAGATTTATGGGTGAACGCTCTACCACAGACCAGGTGTTCGCCATACGTCAGGTATTGCAGAAATGCCGCGAATACAACGTGCCCACATATCATCTATTTATCGACTTCAAAGCCGCATATGATACAATCGATCGGAACCAGCTATGGCAGCTAATGCACGAAAACGGATTTCCGGATAAACTGATACGGTTGATCAAGCGACGATGGATCGGGCGATGTACGTAGTTCGAGTTTCAGGGGCATTCTCGAGTCCCTTCGAAACGCGTAGAGGGTTACGGCAAGGTGATGGTCTTTCGTGTCTGCTATTCAACATCGCTTTGGAGGGAGTAATACGAAGGGCAGGGATTGACACGAGTGGTACGACTTTCACGAAGTCCGTCCAGTTATTTGGTTTCGCCGACGACATTGATATCATGGCACGTTACTATGAGTGGATGGAGGAAGCCTACATCAGACTGAAAAGCGAAGCTAAAAGGATTGGACTAGTCATCAATACGTCGAAGACGAAGTACATGATAGGAAGAGGCTCAAGAGAGGTCAATGTAAGCCACCCACCACGAGTTACTATTGGTGGTGACGAAATCGAGGTGGTTGAAGAATTCGTGTACTTGGGCTCACTGGTGACCGCCGATAACGATACCAGCAGAGAAATTCGGAGGCGCTTAGTGGCTGGAAATCGTACGTATTTTGGACTCCGTAAGACGCTCCGATCGAATAGAGTTCGCCGCCGTACCAAACTGACTATCTACAAAACGCTTATAAGACCGGTAGTTCTCTACGGGCACGAGACCTGGACGATGCTCGTGGAGGATCGACGCGCATTGGGAGTTTGCGAAAGGAAAGTGCTGCGTACCATCTATGGTGGGGTGCAGATGGCGGACGGTACGTGGAGGAGGCGAATGAATTACGAGTTGCATCAGCTGTTGGGAACCGCGAAAATCGGAAGACTGTGGAGGGCCGGACACGTAGCCAGAATGTCGAACAGTAATCCGGTGAAAATGGTTCTTGACAACGATTTGACGGGAACAAGAAGGCGAGGTGCACAGCGGGCAAGGTGGATCGATCAGGTGGAGGACGATTTGCGGACCCTCCGCAGACTGCGTGGTTGGCGAAGTGCAACCATGGACCAAGCTGAATGGAGAAGACTTTTATGTGCAGCACAGGCCACTCCGGCCTTAGTCTGATAATAAATAAATAAATGACACTACAGATTTGCCCCAAAAATCTATTACATAACCAACACTGATCGCGGGAACGTTCTGCGTTCAAAAACAAACACGATTAATCGTGAACTCTCTTCTCGCTTCTCACTTCTCACTTTTTACTTCTTACTTCTTACGTCTTATTTCTCACTTTTCATTCTCACTTTATATTACTTATTTCATATTTCTCACTTTTCACTTCTTTTTTCTTATTTCTCACTTCTCACTTCTTATTACTTGTTTCTTATAACTCACTTCTCACTTCTCAATCCACTTCGTACATCTCACGTCCTACTTATGTGTAAAATAAAATATCTCGTTTATCACTTCTCACTGTACACTTCGCTATTGTCTTCTGGGTTGCTCCCGTACACATCTGCCAATACCACATGGGCCAAGGGCTTGACGACCCCTCCCCAGCTGTCTGCGAGTCAGGGGGTTCTGCCTAGGAGGTGGTGGGGTTAACAGGGGGCTCTGTTAATTCCCTCCCAAAAACCAAGCAAGCAAGCAAGCCCTATCAAGCGACCGTGTGCCGCTTAAAGCATACAAGCCCCTAACCCCGAATCCCAAGGTGTCAGGCGACCCGTGCCGAAGGGATGAATGACCTGGGGGGTGAAACAATTAGCCACGTCGTTAACGGAGCCTGTGGAGGTTCCACAGAGTGAGGGCTGCTTCGGTGACAAGCGGGTGGCAGTGGGTGGTACCCACACACCCCCAAGTGGTGCACATGTGGTGCAAGCGAACGGGAGTTGGGGGTATTACTCGTAATACCCTCACAGAGTGAGGGACCGAGTGTATGGGTGAGCGCACAAGTAAGACTCGCATGGTACGCATGGTCGGTAGTGTTAGAACGACTGAAGTCTGGTGAGGCCTGGCAGGAGTGTCGGGGGGCAGATACCTCTGCGGCACCTCAGAAGTAGGGGACACGAAAGTCTCGCTGCGTCTGGCAGGAGTGTCGGGGGGTTGATGCTTCTGCGGCACCTCAGAAATCGGAGACATGTAAGGTAAGTGGTGCCGCCCCGTTGCAGGATGGGGAGACCACCACACTGGCTGAGGACTATCTGGGCTTCGAAATGTCAATAGGTGGGTGCTGCCTGCAAAGTACCTTACGGAGACCTATTGGCAGTATCAAAGCCTGGGTAGGTGAGTGTTAGGCACGCTTGACGTGCCGAGTGTTCCACGCCCAAACGATGCACAGGTGGTGCACAGAGTGGATAAAAATGGGAGATAGGGGTATCACAACCCCCACTGAGTGAGTGACTGAATGTCAGGAGAGTGGTGCAAGCGATTGGGACTGAATGTATGAGCGAGCACACAAGTCAGACTCGCACGGTACGTATGGTCAGAGTGGCTGCTTAGGCAGTAGTGTGATGCGGCTGCTAGGGACGGATTGAGTGAAGTCTCGCTAGGCCTGGCAGGAGTGTCGGGGGCAGATACCTCTGCGGCACCTCAGAAGTAGGGGACACGAAAGTCTCGCTATGACTGGCAGGAGGGTCGGGGGGTTGATGCTTCTGCGGCACCTCAGAAATAGGAGACATGAAAGGGTCTGCCTCGTAGCTGAGGTAGGAGCGGCATAGGAGCCACCAACCTAGGGTCGCCTCCGGCTTGGTAAACAAGTGGTGCCACCCTGTTGCAGGACGGGGTGAACACCACACTGAGTGAGGACTGTCTATGTTGTAAGATGGCGGCATGGGGTACTCCCTGCAGGGTACCTATTGGTCCTCTTGCAGTCATTCAAGCGGCATAGGCAGGTGAGTGTTGGGGCACATGTGGTGCCAGTGTGTCTTGTGCAAATGTGTTGCATGGGGAGTGTCGAAGAGTTGAGGCGCATACGTGCACTTGTGTACGTCATGGAGGGGGCGCAATGCCCAATAGTCATCCCCCGAAGTATTGCTTAATTGCGGGCCGGGGGAATGACTGGAGAGGAAGGAGTTGGTTTTAGTGGATCGGGAGTGGTGATCCCATCCCCACACTACCTGGGTTCGCCTCCCCAGGTGTCTGATTGCAGATTTCCATTACCTTCGTTGAAAAAAAAAACATTGGCCGAGTAAGTTGATTCCGTATTATCTGCACAAATGTATTGATGAAAAACTGAAATAAAAGAATCGACCAGAGTTGTCTATTTCTCGTCAAGTTATGGAACTCTGAGATTTCACCGTAATTGCAACGAATTTTTACACGGGTTTCAGACCTCGATACTAATGCATCAATTCACTTTCCAGATCAAGAAAGTAGGAGCGCACAAACGAAAGTAAATCCTTTCGCAACCACCACCACGCTTGACTTACGATAAATTTATTCTACTCGCGGGAGATAAGTAGTGGGAGATAAAGAAATTTTAAACTGGAGAATTCCCATTATCAACTGCACTGTATTGTGTACGGATTGAAAGTTTCCCCGGTCTAACCTTCCTTTCCCCAACTGCTCGCTCTCAGGACTGAGTTTTAGTGTCGAATTGTTTTGTATTGATTATGGAATTCTGAACAACCACTCTCAGTATTTTGGCTGTATTTTGCGGAAACACAATTGATAGGAAGAACAGCGTTGCGAGCAAAGGCGTAGGAATGTCAATCCTGAGATGGCGTGTTCGATTCTCGGTCCGGTCTAGCATGTTTTCGTGTTGGAAACTTTCTCGTGTATCAATTGTACATAATGCTGAGGAAATGTTAATAAAATGTAGAACCATTGAAGAAGAAGAAGTAAGACAATGTATCTAACTCGCGCACATAATAGGTATTGCTAAGATGTTTGGGAAAACAATTCACATGTAGTATTTGTTCTCAAAAATCTGGAAAACATTCCGAGTGAAGTGGAGGTTGAGGCCTCCATTCGCGAATTCACCGGGGCACCAATTATATATCAAAGATTGGGTAGACCGGTTAAAAACACGGATCTAATGCCAATGCCCGATCCTACCATTTGTCCTTTCAGCGCCGATGACTTCATCCGACGATACCTACATAGATTGGCTTGGTGTGTAAACGGAGTAAAGCGGAAAGACATAAAATCGTTCGTGTGCCAATGAACGTTTATTTTTTCGAACGGCAGCCACCTCTCTACACAATGTCCACAATCGATGAGATGGGATAGGTTGTCTACAAATATGGGAATTGTAAGGACCAGATCTCGAGATATAAAACGATAAGACTTACAGAAAGCGGAAGATAAATGAAGATAGAGGCTGAAACAAGAACAATCTTGCGAAAACGGCTGACATTGGCACTTTCGATAAGTTGGTTAGGGATGTTCAGAACTTTGCTGTTTATTGGTAAAGTGCTGCTGATAGAGGAATTACATTTCATTTTAATGCGATTGTGATTTTGATTGAATTTGATTTTAGTTGCGTGTGACAATCCATGGATAGGCGCATCCCCATCTCCAAATTTCTTGCCTACTGGAATGCCCCAACCGATTGGAAAACACCATCCAGTACCATTGTGTCTCAACGAGACAACGGCTTCGACATCGACGATCCTGTGAACCGTGTACAGTCATCGTCGTCGTCGTCGCCGTCCGGAGTCTATCGAATGCCAGTCACGTTCGACATTTCTATTAGCTTTTTCGCTACATAATAATACCGACTTAGGGTGGTAATTTCATTACACGTGTGTAACACGCGCGAACGATGCTTCCACGATGATGACAACGTTCTGCTAGCTGTTACAAATTCTGTGTCGTTTTATCTCTCAATTTCGTTGAGTTAGGTACCTTGCTCTGTGCGGGGATGGTTGTCCTTATGGGTAAGAGAAAATGATATGAATCTTATCGGGCACAATCGAGTTAGTGGAAGGCAAGGGATACAAGGAAGGTGGGTGCGCCTTAGACAGGTTCAGCTACAGGACGCTGATGTGGGCTTCGTAGCCCTGCGGTTGGCGACGTCAATCGTCTAGACGCATGTGCTGTGGAGTGTGGGTTCGATTCCCGCCCTGGTAAGGAGAAAACTTTTCGTAAAGCGAAAAGTTCTCCACTGGTCCATTGGGTGTGTTGTGTAAGATGTCCTGTCCTTTGTCTCATGCTAGATGTTAAGTGTTCAGTCTGTGCGACCTCTGGTCGAAGACGGTGATTCTGTTTATAAAATAGAAATAATAAGGCAAAGACAAAGGTGCTGTTTGAACGAGATGGCGCCACAACATTTAAAGTAAAATGAATTTCCTTGTATGGACAAATCATCCGTTCTCATCAACTACGCATCGGATCAATATGAAAGCTAGGTCAAAAAGCAACAAATAATTTTTAGATTTTTTGTACCCACGACTTGTTTTACAGTTCTAAACAATAAAAGAGATTTCATTGTACTTCCATACTAAATTCTAGCTGTATACTTTCAATTTCTTCAAGACTGTTCTCCACCTCGTGTGTGTGGAAGGAACATTGAAAGCTTACGATATCGAACAGCAGATGTCACTAGTGTATATGCAATATTACATTGATACAAACACGCAGCAACACCACCTGTCGCCTGATAATGGAAATATTGCAATTATACCATCAGGTGTAGTGGCTGTTATTAAAATGTTTTGAAAGGGCCTCAAGCGGAATTTTTGCTAGAATGCAACTGACGACCTCCTATTACTAGAACCACAGAGAACAGACATGGAGGCTCGAACAAAATTTCTTGCAAAACATGTGTAAACAAACACACCGAACCTCAACGCCACCGACGTCGACATTGCAACTCACAATCTCATTTTGACAACACGATGGCGCTGGTATGCTCTTGCATGTATAACGACACTAGCGCACAGTGGCATTTTTTGATGACGCTAGCGCTGATTATGCACGGGATAACGTCGACATTCCAAAGTTATTCAAAATGAACAGTAAAAAGTTATCACAACATAGCGAGTTCAGCTTCAACGTCTGTTCTCTGTGCTAGAACGCACAGTCTTTCAACAAATTCATTCAATTAACTGTAATGCGCTAATTTGCTTAAATAAACAAACATTGAATGCAGAAATAGGGTTCATAATGGACAATCTAACGACCGCAGCCTTCAACAACCTGAGAGTAGCAATAAATGGCAATATCGTTTTCTGCAAACATTGACGTATGGCGGACGTGGAATTCGCAACAATTTTGCAGCCCTATATCTGAGCTGCACACACCCGGTGGTTTTCCGATTTTACTTCAATTCTGTATAAAATCCTTGCAAAATCAGTATAAAATGTTGGTTTACAAATTACCTATTTTTATTTACCGATTATTTTATTACAAAATGAAATTTTTTAATTTATAGTCGGTCCAAAAACGAGAAGAGATGCCCCAAAAAATATGTATTCTACGATTTAAATTTAAATTAAATCAAAGAATCGACGAGGGAAACTAAATATATATCTCAGTGATTATTTGTCTCGAATATTTTGCATGACACCAATTTCTAAATATAACATCTGTTCATCTTAAAACGTTTATATTATGAGCTAACGCGTTCATCTATTATTTACCAACCGGTCTATGATCGATAAATATCATCCTATAGCAAACGTTTAGCATTCCAGAAAAGCTCGACCCGACACTCCGTTTCTTCCACTTGCGATTCACTAGAGTTTCGTTTCACTATGAATCGATGCTTCTTGGCTCGTTACGTCGCAATAGGATCAACGCCAATAGATGACGATGTGTAACAATCCTCCGAATGTAAACGCTCATCGGTGAAAATTTTTTTTTTTTTTAATTTTTAATTTTTTAACCTATTTTATACTAAGGGTACAAGGAGTTAATCGTTGCAATAGAAGATTGCAACGATTTTTGTCTAAAATTGGAAATTATTTTGTTGGACATTTGTTGCAATGTCTCAATATTAGAAATTCTATGAAGTTCATTGGTACTATACCACGGAGGCAACTTCATAATCATTTTCAAAGTTTTATTTTGAATCCTCTGGAGTGCCTTCTTTCTGGTATTGCAGCAACTAGCCCATATTGGCACAGCATACAACATGGCAGGTCTAAAAATTTGTTTGTAAATCAAAAGTTTGTTCTTAAGACAAAGTTTTGATTTTCTGTTTATAAGTGGATATAGGCACTTAATATATTTGTTACATTTGGCTTGAAGGCCTTCAATGTGATTTTTAAAAGTTAATTTTTGATCTAGCAGAAGTCCTAAATATTTAGCTTCGCTAGACCAATTAATTGGAACCCCATTCATAGTGACAATATGTCTGCTAGAAGGTTTCAAATAAGAAGCTCTCGGCTTATGTGGGAAAATTATAAGCTGAGTTTTGGAAGCATTCGGGGAAATTTTCCATTTTGCAAGTAAGTGGAGAAAATATCCAAACTTTTTGCAATCTACTACAAATGACACGAAGGCTTCGCCCTTTGGCTGAAAGGCCCGTGTCATCTGCAAACAAAGATTTTTGACACCCTGGTGGTAAATCAGGTAAGTCAGAAGTAAAATGTTATACAATAAGGGCCCCAGTATGCTGCCTTGGGGACACCAGCCCTTACAGGTAATCTATCAGATTTAGTATTCTGATAGTTTACCTGCAGCGAGCGATCTGATAAATAATTTTGGATCAGTTTAATGATGTACAGAGGAAAATTAAAATTCATCAATTTTACAATCAAACCTTCATGCCAAACACTGTCAAATGCTTTCTCTATATCAAGAAGAGCAACTCCAGTCGAATATCCTTCAGATTTGTTGAGCCGAATTAAGTTCGTAACTCTTAATAACTGATGAGTGGTTGAATGCCCATGGCGAAAACCAAATTGCTCATCAGCAAAATAGAATTGTCATTAATATGAACCATCATTCTATTTAAAATAATCTTTTCAAACAGTTTGCTTATTGAAGAAAGCAAACTGATTGGGCGATAACTAGAAGCCTCAGCTGGATTTTTGTCCGGCTTCAAAATTGGAACAACTTTGGCGTTTTTCCATTTATCTGGGAAGTATGCCAATTGAAAACATTTGTATAATAAATTAACCAAAAAGGATAAAGTGCTCTCAGGAAGTTTTTTGATAAGTATGTAGAAAATACCATCATCACCTGGGGCTTTCATATTTTTAAATTTTCTAGTAATAGATCTCACTTCATCCAAATTAGTTCCCAACGAAGGGTCAAAAACATTCTCTTGATTGAGAATGTCTTCGAAGCTCCGTGTAACCTGATCCTCAATTGGACTAGTGAGACCTAGACTAAAATTATGGGCACTCTCGAACTGCTGAGCAAGTTTTTGAGCCTTTTCGCCATTTGTTAATACAATTTTATTTCCCTCTTTAAGCGCTGGAATTGGCTTTTGAGGTTTTTAAGAATTTTTGTTAATTTCCAAAAGGGTTTCGAACTGGGATCCAACTTCGAGACATTATTCTCAAAGTTGGTATTTCTCAGAATAGCGAAACGTTTTTTAATTTCATTTTGCAAATCTCGCCAAATAACTTTCAACGCGGGATCGCGAGTTCTTTGGTATTGCCTTCTTCTCACATTTTTAAGACGGATCAGTAGCTGAAGATCGTCGTCAATAATAATGGAGTTGAATTTAATTTCACATTTAGGAATTGCAATGCCTCTGGCTTCGGCAATTAAATTTGTCAAAGATACGAGAGCATTATCAATATCTTTTTTGGTATCGAGAGGAATATCAATATCAAAATTCCTATCGATATACGTTTTATATAAATCCCAATCAGCTCTATGATAATTAAAAGTACAGCTGATTGGATTATAAATGGCTTCTTGTGAGATTTCAAACGTCACAGGAAGGTGATCAGAGTCAAAGTCAGCATGAGTTACCAATTGGCCACACAGCTGACTTGAATCCGTTAAAACTAAATCAATTGTAGAAGGATTTCGACTGGAAGAAAAACAAGTTGGTCCATTGGGATATTGAATAGTATAATATCCCGCAGAACAATCTTCAAATAAAATTTTACCATTGGAATTGCTTTGAGCATTATTCCATGAACGGTGTTTGGCATTGAAGTCACCAATTACGAAGAATTTTGATTTGTTGCGAGTCAGAATTTGAAGATCAGCTTTCAACAAATTCTTTTGCTGCCCATTGCATTGAAAAGGCAAGTAGGCTGCAATGAAGGAAAATTGTCCAAAATTTGTTTCAACAGAAACTCCCAAGGTTTCAAAAACTTTGGTTTCAAACGAAGAAAATAATTTATGTTTGATACGTCTATTAATGACAATGGCGACCCCACCACAGGCGCTGTCAAGACGATCATTTCTGTAGATAAAATAGTTTGGATCTCTTTTAATGGAGAGTCCTGGTTTTAAATACGTTTCAGTTATAATGGCAATATGCACATTATGAACTGAAAGGAAGTTGAATAATTCATCTTCCTTACCCTTTAGAGAGCGGGCATTCCAATTTAGAACTTTCACACAATTATTTGGATCCATTGAAACGGAGTCCGATAACAATTTTTTGTGTGTACTTTATACCAACCTGAACAGCTTCTGGTATGGTATTTGCTTTGAACATTGCATCAATCATGTGATGCAATTGATCAGTTAAAAAATCAAAATCGGAAGCAGTCATGCTACCTGAATCGGCAACATGACCATTATTTTCCGTTGGGATATGGGTATAAACCTCATTTTGAGAAGAGAAATTTTGTCTACCAGCAGCGATGTTTGCATACGTAGGTACATTCGAAAAATTGGAATTTACTGAAGTGCTTGCTACCCGTTGACGAGCGGCAAAATTTGTTTGTGAATTGTGGTGGGTATGAATTGCTCGACCGGTAACCGGTTTCGAAATTTGAGCGTTTGAAAAATTTCTACCCGTCGAATCTGGGATCCGATTGGAATTTCCCGTCATCAATTTTGCACGGGAATTCAAAACTTTTTTGCGTGAAGGGCATTCCCAGAAATTGGATTTATGCACTTAAATTTATTGGAATCTTCTCTCACAGGACATGCGTCCTTGGCGTGAGAGGTTTCACCACAAATCATGCATTTAGCATCCATGTGACAATGTTTGGTTCCATGACCCCACTTTTGGCACTTACGGCACTGGGTAGGGTTTTGGAAGTTTCCCCAGGCCTGCGGAAATGTTCCATGTAACACGGACATGGGACATAATACAGGCCTTTTCCAACTTTTCATATTATTTAGTTCACTTTTTGTTAAAATGAACTAAATAAAATTCTTGAGAAATGCCCTCTGGGAAGTACCAGAGTGGGATTTCTTTTTCATCTTAATTACTTGGACTGGTGAAAATCCAAGTAATTGAGAAATTTCAATTTTAATCTCATCCAGTGATTTGTCATCACTGGGGAGACCTTTCAAGACGACTTTGAACAATCGCTCAGTTTTGTCGTCGTATGTGAAGAATTTATGGCGCTTCTCAGTTAAATAGTGAAGAAGACGTTTGCGATCGTCAAAGGATCCCGGCAAAACGCGGCAGTCACCCTTCCTAGCAATCTGAAATGAAACCTTGATCCCCTGAAGGTTACTCAAAATCTCATTCCGGAAGCCAGAAAACTCGGCAACAGATACCACAATTGGTGGAATCCTTTGCTTTTTCGCATGAATCGAATCACCTGGGCTAGAGGAAGATTCGATTTGCTCAATTTCATCATTAATCAACTCGAACTGATTGCTCAGTTCGATTGGAGAAGAATTATTTCCGATATTAGAGTTAGAAGGAATATCTGAATTCTCCAGCTTCCTTCTATTTTTTCCGCGCTTGGGCAGGACGGTCTTGAAACCTTGTTTCTTTGAAGGAAGTGGAGAATTCAGAGACTCCCCCTTCCTCTTGTTTTTGTTAATACTCATTGCTGAGCGTGGAGACGTGACCTTCTAAGAGGTTTTTTCCCAGAACGGTGTCCCTGCAGGATTACCAGGTCCAACGTAAAACGAAGGCACGGGTCCTTGCAAAGATCGTAACGGGATCAGTGGGTACAAATAGCGCTAAGAAGCACCGTTGAAATTAAAATAGCTTCGGGTAGTATTAAAAACTTCCTTCCGCAAAGAGAGAAAGAACCGCACAGCACGAAAGCACGATGCGGTCTGATGAATCGGTGAAAATACAATCATGCTTTCCTCCCGACTACGGTATTCGCCGAAGTTAGGCTGTAAATGGGGAGAAGAGCATACCAGAATCCGCTCTACCTGTATTAATTTGGAAAGGAAATAATGACAAAATACTCTATAATATAACTAAGCTTCTCACGTTTCTTAATTTAACTAAGATAATCAGATTTCACGTCCACATTCATTGGATGGTTCACGTACCAGGGGTCGCCGTACGCCATATATTGCAGAAATGCCGCGAATACAACGTGTACATCATCTATGGCAGCTAATGCACGAACACGGATTTCCGGATAAATGATACGGTTGGTCAAGGCGACGATGGATCGAGTATTCAAGTTTCGGGGGCATTCTCGAGTCGCTTTGGAACATGCAGAGAGTTACGGCAAGGTGATGGTCATTCGTGCCTGCTATTCAACAGCGCTTTGGAGGGAGTAATGCCAAGGGAAGGGTTTAAAACGAATGGTAAGACTGTCACGAAGTTCGTCCAGCTTTTTGGTTTTTCCGACGGCATTGATACCTGGGAGGGAGATTCAGATTCAAAAAATATGAATGTCAGTGCAGACCTAACTTTAGTTGTCATGAAACGTCACCGCAGACCTAGCTGAAAATGTTTAATAAATGGGGAGTATCGATACGGATCATTTGCTTGAAAACTATAAAAAGCAGAAAATTATATTGAACATTATCAATCTATATTTGAAACGACGGTTGTTGAACAAAAATAAAAATGCCTAATACAATCGAACTGTGAAACTCGTTTGAAAATGGTGTCCGTAAAAGGAGACGTCTAGGATACATCTTTTTTTTTTTATTCCTTTCTTTATTTGTTAGGCACTCTGTGTTACTTGACCGCTACTGTGCCGAGATCTACTGTGGTATTCTGCTGTACAGAATCCACACAGAATATATTTTTAGATTTCCTTCACCACTATCGTTATCGTTGCCAGTCCATCTCATCGTGAGTCCATTGTGTCCATTTTGTCCATGTCGTGCATCCAGTGATCGTTGCATTGTTCGATTGCCATTAATCCGGGTACGTTGGAGGAATGCCTCCGAGAAGAACAAGTTGTCAGTCGTCATCAGGCAGCCGTGACGATATGGCGCGTTCCCCAATACGCTACCGCATAGGCTGCGCATCCGGCGACTGACGAGGGTTTGGTGGAGGGGCTGGGAATCGAACCCATGACCGTCCGCTTATAAGGCGAACGTGTAGCCAACTACGCTACGGAACCCCCCTTAGGATACATCTTCTTGCAATGATTCCCTTTGCTTATCGCTTATTAATTCATTATCTGCATCACTCGTTTCTTGTTCTTCAAAGTCAACCCAATCCGCAGCTACAGTAAATTTTTTTTCGTAATTTTAATCGTGAATAGTCGGGTTTTGACGATTTGAAAAAATCTGTAAAATGTTCGTTTTTCGAATCTGGCACATATGGTGAAAGCATGGAAGAGAGATTTCGCTTCTTCGATTTTCCGTCTTTTCTCATCCGTTATGAAACAAGCTACTTTAAATTGCAAAAGAAAACAAAAACACATTTGCCAACATGAACAATCAATCCTTGCCAAGCATTTCTTTAAGTTTCTTCAAAATTCTTCATATCCAATTTTATAGCGATAGATGTCGTTTCATGAAGAATTTTAAATTACTCAAAAATTGCAAAGGATCTTTTCCAAAATATCGATACCATTAAAACGGTTAAAACGATATGATTTTTCACCGTTACACTTTATCGATATGTCAGAATTTTTGATAAAAACTTTAATTTTAGGTTCTTCAGAGGAACATCGAGGGTTACCTTTTATGCAGATTTTTATTTATTTATTTATTTGCTTAATCGTTTATTGAACCTGGAAGAAAGAATACTGTAGAACCTTTGCTCAGAGAACCTCATCTTTGTGGTGATAGCGATTAAGTTAAAAATAAATAAAATAAATTAAAGTCGAACAAGTATTTAAATGTACTGAAAAAGCTTAAAAAGAAGTAAAAGGCACTTGTTATAAATATTTGCATATCACAAATTCTTTAACATGTGATGTAAGCAAGCTTTGAAAGCTCAGTGCATATTGCTGGCAATTCGCCAAAAAGTAGGCAATTATATTGCACCTAATGAACGTGAAGACATTCATGGTAAAATATGGCAACAAGGTATGAATGGCACGAATGGAGTGTTAACCCATCACTACCGGACCATGTCTCATATGTCTATAGATATGAGTAAAATGGTAGAAACAATTTGAATTTTTGGCCGATGTGTTTAGGCGCATCAACGGTGAGACCTGCAGCTGGGCGGAGACTACCGTAGCGTAGTGCCCATTCCTGGACCAGGACCTACAGGAGTAGGTCCGAGCAGCGGTGGACCTATAGGAATAGGTCCGTGTTCCCGGTGGCAGTAGTAGGCAGCGGGTAAGCGGGTGGCACCGCCCCCTGCTGGTCGAAATGCCGCCGGAGGAAGCAGTTCCCGATGACAATCAAGTCAGAGAGCGGGTAGAACTGCTCTCTACTTTGATTGTCGTTCGGAGGTAGCGGCAATCGCTCCGATTAGGAGCGGTGGTTGAATCGGTCACGACAATCTTAATCATTAGACCACAATGTAGTTTTGATTGGTAATAGCTAAATTGCATTAACATTCTATCCCATATAATTTTCATTCAAATATAATCAATATGTAGGGGGAATATTTTCATTACCCCAAAACATCAATACCGGCAATGTCTTTGTGAAATGGTTTTTTATGACGACAAGGCTATCCCTTCATAATCAAAAAGCTAATGTCGATAACGAAGATAAACAAACGCCAAAATACCGATGATTCAATGAACAAAAAGGGATAAAGGTGCAATGGTGATCATTTATGAAATTATTTTCCAAGATATATCATTGCATTGATATCATACTTTACGAGAATTTAGATAACGATTTATTGAAATTTATATCATTATTAGGAATAAATTAGTGTGAAAAAATATCGACAAAATTATTAAATTTTATATAAATGACTTTTAATGAGTCGAGATAGATGCTGACAAGAGATTCGTATTTCATTTATACTGAATTTAATCCGCCGCATTTTGTGATTCCCTCCATAGGGAAGCGAAAAACGACTATGTTCCGGACACTTCTTAATTCAATACTCCGGGAGTTTCACGAAACACTTCATAATTCAAATTCCCGCACTCTGAACGTTATATGAAACTTGAGAAAGTCACGCACCGGCTTCAATGAAATCAACGAAAACATCGATGACACGCAAAACAAAAATTGGTCAGTCCGTGTGACGCTTGCTTTGGTACATTTTGCTCGTCGATAATTTTCTTGCGTCATGACGTTTAATTTTATTGTTATTTCGTGTGTAGTATCTGGATCTCCCTCCCAGATTGATACTATGGCACCGAATGCAGTTCGGCCGAAAACCATTTGACCGTATGTCGTTTGACCGAATTCCTAGTTTAAATTACGTTCCCTTATTAAGGAAAGTGATATGTTTGAAGTGAGAAGTTAGATGTTTGAAGTGAAAAGTGAATAGTGAAAGGTGAGAAATAAGATATTTGATGTGAAAACAGAGTAGGGAGAAGTGAGCACTGCTAAATGTAAGAAAGTACTGAGTGGAGAGATGTGAGCAGTACCAAGTGAAAAGTGAGTAGTAGTAGAGATGAGATGTTTGAAGTAAGTAGTGAGTAGTGAAAAGTGAGACAAAAGAAGGGAGAGCAGTGAGAAGTGAGATGTAATACGTGAGAAGTGATAAGTAAGAATTTTTTTTATTAATTGCCAGACTAAGGCCGGAGTGGCCTGTGCAATACATAAAAGTCTTCTCCATTCAGCTCGGTCCATGGCTGCACGTCGCCAACCACACAGACTGAGGAGGGTCTGCAAATCGTCCTCCACCTGATCGATCCACCTTGCCCGCTGTGTACCTCGCCTTCTTGTTCCCGTCGGATCGTTGTCGAGAACCATTTTCACCGGATTACTGTCCAACATTCTGGCTACGTGCCCGGCCCACCACAGTTTTTCGCGGTGTGAACGATGGATGGTTCTCCCAACAGCTGATGTAAATCGTGGATCATTCGCCTCCTCCACGTACCGTCGACCATCTGCACCCCACCATGGATGGTTGCGCGGTAGTTGCTACATTCCAGCTAGCGGAGGGAGGGGGGGGCTGGTTTAGCCCTCCGTAAAAAAAAATAGCCCCGCTTGGTTTTGGAAAGTTAGTTAGCAGTGATATCAAATTTGAAGACAAAATAGTTACCTCCCATATTCACCCTATCATAATGGAATGAATGGAAGACAAATGAGCTTGTTTCTCATTTCTGAGACAGATTCCTGTGTGGTAGTGAAATTGCACGTGTTAATTATGCATCAAAGTAAGCTTGATATAAACAACAACGGTGAGCCACCAAAACATCAATCAAAGCAATCGTGGTACTTCGCGAGCAGTCAAAAACATGTAGCCAACCATCACGGGCTGGAGTGACAGTTTATCAGCAGACTTCCGCTTGCCTAGCAGCATGATGATCTCCACAATTCCCACCAGCATTCGAGAAGGATTATCTTCAGAATGCGAGAGGAATTCTCATTGGAATCTCTGAAGAATTCCTTCCAGAATCATTCAAGTATTCCTACCGGAATCCAGAAGAATTCACACTGCATTCCTTTTGGTGTCGTTGGAGGGTACCCTTCATAATCCTCGGATGATTTAATTCAAAACCTCGCGTTGATTTACTTCGCAATTCATTCGGAGTCGTTCGAAGACTTGTTCCGGAAACATAAAGAGATTTGCTTCGGAATTCTTTGACGATTTGTTTCATACTTCGACGGTTTGCTTCGGAATCCATTGAATATTTAATTCGGAGTTTCTCGACATTTTGCCTCAGAATCCCTCAATGATTTGCTTCAGAATCCCTCGACGAATTCCTCTGATGTTTGCTTTTAAATCCCTCGACGAATTGCTTCGAAATCCTTCAATAATTTGCTTCGCAATCCCTCAAAAATTTCCTTTGGAATCCCTCAACGATTTGCTTCAACATCTCTGGAGGATTCCCTTTGGAATCACTGGAGGATTCTTTACGGAATCCCTGGAGGATTAATTCGTAGGTTGCTTTGGAATCCTTCGACGATTTGCTTCTACACCGCTAGAACATTGCCTACGAAATCCCTGGAACATTCTAGTTGGAATTCCTGGAATAATCCTGTCGGAATTCCTGGAGGATTCCACTCGGAATCTCCAGAATATTCTCTTTGGAATTCATGAAATATTTCCTTCGGATGCTCTGGAACATTCCCGTTCAAATTCCTGGAATATTCCCGTCGGTATTCCTGGAGGATGGAAGGATCAAGAACATTCTCCTTTGAATCCCTGGAACATTCCCGTCGACATCCCGGGAGAATTTGGAATCACTGGAACATTCCTGTTGAAATCCCTGGTGGATTGCCTTCAACAGGGTGACCACTCTTGTCGCCAAAATAAATTCCCGGGTTTTTCCCGGTTTTCCCGGTAGGGTTTCCAAAATTTTCCCGGAAAAACTAAAAAGTAACTGATAATATTTTGAGCACTTTAGTCCATATTATGTAAAAAATGTATGTATTTTTTTTTTTTTTTTGAAAGAAGAGAATAGTTTCTTGGTATGTACAATGTTCAACATCATTTGTAAGAATCAATTAAGTTATTTTATAATAAGCATTGCGTTCTAACATTCTAACAGACTGATGCAAAAGACTAATTGTTCAACAAAAAGACAAAAGTTCTAATTGCTGCTTCGTCAAAAAATATTGATTGTAGTCTAGAACCTATGTGGCCATACTCCATGAAAAGCGCACATATACGGAAAAAAAAATATAAAAATATTCCAATATGGTTTATTGATGAGTCATTCATCCATTTTTATCTAAATAATAATGGTTTCTCTACCTTCTCGCATTGATAGGCAAACAGTACCTTGTAACAGTCTTTTACTGTAAAAAGGCAAGCTAGGACTTCATTTTCAGTAAACCTTGAGCTTGAGCTTCTTGAGCTTGATTGACTGCCCGTAGTTGCTACGCCATTATGACCAGATCAGCTGTTCTTGCACATAGAACAACAGATGTTTTGTTTGGGCCTAGCACTCATCTTCAATGTAGAAGTGCTGGTGATCTCATTTGTTAGGTCACACTGGCGTCTGCCACGTCAGAATGCAAGTCAATGTAGGGAAGGGGAGGAATTGATGATGTATTCACTCGCCCACTGCAAGCCGAATATACCTCTGCACTTGCCACTAGTTCATGCGGAATTTTATAGATTTTTTTGGGTGAGGTTGACGGGCAGAGGTTCCTCTTGATTTACAAGTTGCCAGTGTGGTAGGAAAAAGCAATTGATGGAACCTTAATGTGATATAGGAGACTAGCTTTCCATTCATTTTCAATGAATCACATAAAGTGGCTGGTTTCGTACCCGCCGCTGCCAGCTTCAGGCGCTAACTTACATGTGATAATAGCCAGCATGAGTTAATCACCGGAAGTTTGTATGGTGAAAGACATCTAACGCGGGTTTGCTCAACAGTAGGAATTTTTAATGAAAAATTATTTGGTACCAGGTGTCTGCTACCACGCCTACCAAATATTATTATTTTTAAGGGCTTATTTTCGAAATATTAACACAGAGAACAGACGTTGAAGCTGAACTCGCTATGTTGTGATAACTTTTTACTGTTCATTTTGAATAACTTTGGAATGTCGACGTTATCCCGTGCATAATCAGCGCTAGCGTCATCAAAAAATGCCACTGTGCGCTAGTGTCGTTATGCATGCAAGAGCATACCAGCGCCATCGTGTTGTCAAAATGAGATTGTGAGTTGCAATGTCGACGTCGGTGGCGTTGAGGTTCGGTGTGTTTGTTTACACATGTTTTGCAAGAAATTTTGTTCGAGCCTCCATTTCTGTTCTCTGTGCTCATATGCAGAGTGGCCACCCTGAGACTTCAAAATCTCTAGAGGTTCCTCTAAGTATGCTTGGCGTATTCCCGTCGAAATCTCTGGAGATTCCCGTCGGAATCTTTGGAACCTTCCCGTCGAAATCACTGAAGGATTCTCATCCGAATCCTTGGAAGATTCCCCTCGGAAAAGCTGTAGGAATGTAGCAGTTTTTTTCATTTGAGATAGATAGAATATTGCTATTTTTTTCAAATTCGTTTATTTGGTAGGCTCAGGAGTGTATAACCTTTTACGGAGCCATGGTTCTTTGTGATATATACAATCAATATCATTTAATTTTTCAGTTAGTAAGAGAGGGGTAGAAGCCAGAAGCCATTTTCCGAGCAGAACCAAACTACGTGATCGATGTCATCATAACCGGCTCCGCACCTAAATAAGTTGCTATCGACGAGGTTTATTCTGTACAGTGTATAGTGATTGAACAAAAGTCTCGACATCACGCGAATGAAGCCTCGACTTAAGTCCTCACCTCTGAACCACGCTCGCCCAGAAACATTAGGAATTATTAAAATAGCCACCGTCCAAGTTCGTTGTGTGTCCAATTTCTTTGTTAACTTTGAAAAGTACTCTGACGGACTAGTGGGAAAAACTCGTTGCTCGAGAATTGTCTATCATAAACCTCACCTTTCTGTGCGCCCACCTTTGCCAGCTAGTCTGCCTTCTCATTGCCGTAGATTGAGCAGTGAGATGGGACCCAAACAAAGGTAATCTTGAATGATCTTTCGACCAAAACACGCATCTGCTCTCGTATGTTTGTAAGAAAGTAAGATGCGTGCATAACAGGTTTCATCGACCGGAGTGCCTCGATAGAACTAAGACTATCCGAGAAGATGAAATAATGGTTTACGGGCTGATTGGAAATTATCCCCAAAGCGAAGTTAATTGCTGCCAGCTCAGCAACATAAACCAAATTGCAAAAATTATAGTAATATGCAAATATATTCACTGCCTCAGTGAGAACCTGACGGTGATCCATCACATATTGTTCTTTGAGCGTGCGGGACTATACCGAGCGCTACTACACTTGGGCGCAATAGCCATACGCCATCAATTTGAGTCGTTGTAGCAATTATCGGCAGGAAAAACAAACACACTTCGATACTGTGGGCTATGACTGAAAGCACGTGTTTGAAAAAAGAGAATATGGATGAGTGTGATTGATCCGCAATTGCCTTAGGTCAGCGGTTCTCAACCTGGGGTACACGTACCCCTAAGGGTACCTTCGCTGGCCCTAGGGAGTACCTCGGACAAAAATGCGTAATGCCGGATGTATTACAATTCCAATCAAATTTTATTGATAAAGTGTAATGTTTGTAATTTCAAAATATTGTCTTGTACATCAAAGCCTATTGAATCATGTCTCCAAAGCCCAAAACGTCGAATGAACAAAATTTTGAAAACTTCAATGCGATCTACCGGATTGAAACAAAATGTTGAATAATATTTTAAAAATATGCTTCCGAACTAAAATCTTGAGTCTAATGTTCCGAAAGCCACAATTTGAGAGGCATAAAGATTGGAAGAATCCTTCTATGCTTCTCGAAACACTCAGAAGCCTGCTTTCAAGAGGCTCGGAGGACATTTTTCAAAAGAGACGGAAGCCTACTTTCAAGACCTTTGGAATCTTTCTTTTAAGAGGCCAAGACTCTTTTCAAGATGCTTAGAAGACATCTTTAGAGAAGTTCGGAAACCTCCTTTCAAAAGGCCCGGAAGCCTACTTTCAAAAGGGCCGAAATCCTCCTTTCAAGAGGCTCGGAAGCCTCCTTTCAAGAGGCTCGGAAGCCTCCTTTCAAGAGGCTCGGAAGCCTCCTTTCAAGAGGCCCGAAAACTTCCTTTCAAGAGACTCTGAATCTTTCTTTTAAGAAGCTCAGAAGCCTCCTTTTAAGAGGCCAATAGGCTCTAAAGACTCTTTTCAAGATGCTTAGAGGACATCTTTCAAGAAGGCCCGGAACCCTCTTTTCCAAAGGCTCGGAAGCCTCCTTTCAAAAGGCCCGGAAGCCTCCTTTCAAGAGACCCGGAAGCCTTCTTTAAAGAGGCCCAGAAGCCTCCTTTCAAGAGACCCGGAAACGTCCTTTCAAGAGGCCCGGAAGCCTCCTCCCAAGACACCCGAAAGGCTTTCAAAAGGCTCCAAAGCCTCCTCCTTTCAAGAGGCTCGGAAACATGCTTTCAAGAGGCTCGGAAGCCTTCTTTCAAAAGGCTTGGTTGGCTCCTTTCAAGATGCCCGAAAATCTCCTTTCAAGAGGGTTGGAAGCCTCATTTCAAGCGGCTTTCAAGTGATTCAAAAGTCCCCTTTCAAGAGGCTACAACTCAAAACATTTCCCTCTCAAGAATTCTCCTTGAAATCCTTCTAGAAGCTCCCCTGGGAACTTTTTAATTTCTCCGGAAATTATTATTATTATTATGAATCCTGTACACCTGGGCCGACAAAGGTGCAAAGGGCCGACTTGAAAGATCTCCATCCTGAGCGTTGCCCGGCTATCGCTTTAACCTGTTGCCAGGTTAGATTTCGGTCGACTTCTTTTATTTCTTTATTGAGGCTTCGCCGCCATGATCCTCTGGGTCTGCCTCTGCTGCGATGGTCCGCTGGGTTCCAGTCTAATGCTTGTTTACAGATTTCGTTTCCGCCCCTACGTAGAGTGTGGCCGACCCAACCCCACTTTCGATCCCGAATTTCTGTTGCTATCGGCCTCTGGTGACAACGACGATGGAGCTCGTTGTTTGAGATCCAGTTGTGAGGCCACCAGGCCCGAATTATATACCGCAGGCATCTGTTAATGAACACCTGCAGCCGTTGAGTGTTCTCCACTGATACACACCATGTTTCGCTAGCGTATAACAGCACAGATTTCACGTTAGAGTTGAAAATTCATATTTTGATGCGTTCACTTATCTGCCTGTTTTTCCAGATATTTCTTAAACTAAAAAAGGCAGCCCTTGCTTTTTTGATCCGTGCGCCTATGTCGATCTTGGTACCGCCGTCTGACGCCATTTGGCTACCAAGATATTGGAAGCTTTCAACATTCTCCTCTGGTTACCCGGCTACTGTGAAACTAGAAGGAGTCACCGTGTTTACATCCAACGATTTGGTTTTGTTGACGTTGATTACTAAACCTGCCGAGGAGGAGCGCTCGGCAAGGTCGTTGAGCTTACTCTGCATATCAGAGCGCCGTTTCGCGAGGAGTGCAATGTCTGCAGCCAATTCGAAGTCGTTTAGGTGCTCCATGGTTATAGGCTGCCATAACAGCCTGCGGTTTTGTTCACGGTCAATCGCATGTACCAGAATCTCATCGAATACGATGAGGAACAGTAACGGTGATAGAATACATCCTTGCCTCACACCAGCTACGACCCGGATAGGGTCGGATAGGACCCCATTGTACAGCACTCTACACGAAAAGGCCTCGTACTGTGCTTCGATGAGGCCGATGATTTTCTCAGGAACCCCCTTGCGTCTTAGGGCGCCCCACATATTCTCGTGATTGAGACGGTCGAAAGCTTTTTCGTAGTCAATGAATACCAAGTAAAGGGACTCTTGGAATTCGTTGACCTGCTCCAGAATTATGCGGAGCGTGACAATATGGTCCACACAGGATCTTCCGGCACGGAATCCGGCCTGCTGCCGCCGGAGAGTCGCATCGATCTTCTCCTGAATCCGGGCTAGGATAATTTTGCCCCGAACTTTGAGAACGGTACACAGCAACATAATGCCTCGCCAGTTATCGCATACAGTCAGGTTACCCTTTTTGGGCACCTTCACTAAGATACCTTGCATCCAGTCGACCGGGAAAGTTGCGGTGTCCCAGATATTACGAAATAAACGATGCAGTAATTGAGCGGATGTCATGGGGTCAGCTTTGAGCATCTTGGCCCTGTGGCTTTATTCGATTTCATGCTTTGGATGGCTGGAGAGCAGTGATGGAGCTTCGGTATTGACGCGTGTTTTACGTCGGATCCTAGGCAGATCATGCCGAGGTGGTGATGGCCTGACTGGCACTTGAAAAAGTTGTTCGAAGTGCTCGAACCAGCGTTTCAGCTGGTCAGGTGGGTCGGTCAATAACTGATCATTCGCGTCTTTCACAGGCATCGTTGCATTCATCTTCGCCCCGCTTAAGCGTCGTGAGATATCGTAGAGGAGGCGAATGTCCCCGGTTGCGGCGGCTCTCTCTCCTTCGTCGGCCAGAGAGTCTGTCCACGCTCGCTTGCCCTTTCTCCGAAAAGTTATCCACAAATTCTTTTAAAAATCATTCGAAAATCTTTCTCTTGTAATTGTAATTCCTCCTTATCTAGAAACCCCTCACTATTTTTTTTATGGAATTCTCGAGGAAATTCCTTGAAGATTTCTTTTCTTCTCTCCAAGTTTTACCTCTAAACATTTCTTCGGCTATTCTTCCAGAAAAATCTACGGCATTTCCTTCAGGAATGCATTCGTGAGTTCAATCAAGAATACATACAGAATTTCCTCCCAAAATTCCACCCGAAAGTTTCTTCAGAAATTCATGCCGGAAATCCTCCGATTTCACTTGTAAATCTATAAGAAATTCTTTCGGAAATTCTCCGAGCATTCCTCCAGGAATACGTCCATAAATTCATTCTGGGACCTTTTTCGCAATTAGTTCAGAATATCTTCCAAGCATTCCTCTAGAAATTTCTTTAGGTATTTCTCCAGGAATTTGTCCAAGTATTTCCCCGGAAATTCTTGTGGGAATTCCTTCAGGTACTTCTCCAGGAATTCCTTCAGGTACTTCTCCGGGAATTTTTCCTTGGAATTGTCCTAGAATTCTTTCCGGACTTCACTCGGAATTTACTCCAGAATTCCATTCGGAAATTAATTTGAGAGTTCCTCCAGGATATCTTCCAAGAGTTCTTCCAGGAATTTCTTTAGAAAAAAAACCGGAAATTCATCCGTTACTTTCTTCAGTAATTCATCAGGGAATAGTTTTAGGGTTTCATCTGCAAATTTCTGCGTTAATTCCTCCTGGTGTTAGATATTTCTCCGGAAATTCCTTCAGGAACTTCTCCAAGAATTATTTCAGGACTTCCTTGTGGGAATTCCTCCGGAAATGCTTCTGGGAGTTCCTCCGCGAGCTCAACCAGAGTTTCACGGAGAATGGGATTTCTGATAATTCCCCCGGAGTTCCACCAGTAGTTCTTCCGGGAATTCATTCATTTTTTCAGGAATTCATGTAGGCTTTCCTTAGAAATTTCTCTATAAATTCCTCCAGAACTACCTAGGAGAATTTCTCTGGGAGTTCCTCCGGGAGGTTCTTCAAGAATTCTTATGGAAGTTCATTTGGGAGTTCATCCAGGAGTTCTCACGAGATTTCCTTCAGGAATTTCTCCTGGATTTCCTCTGGAAGCTTTTTCTTCAAGAAATTCCTCCAGAAGTTCCACCGGCAGTTCCTCTGAGAATTCCTCTGATATATTCTCCGGGAATTCCTCCAAAAATTCTTCCGGGAATTAATCCGGAAATTACTCTAGGAGTTTCTTCGGGAGTTCCTCCTCAGAGGAACCCGGCGAAACTCTTGGAGGAATTCTAGTAGAAACTGCCGGTGGATCTCCCAGAGGAATTTCCGAAGGAACAGCCGGGAGAACTCCCGGAGGAATTTTAGGAGGAACTCCTAGAAGAATTTTTAGAGGGCCTCCTGGAGGAACTCCCAGAGACACTATCGGAAGAACTTCGGGAGGAATTTCCAGCTAAATTTTTGAAGAAAGCCTAAATAATTTCCTGAAACAATTCTGAATGATTTGCTGAAAGAGTTACTAGTGGAACTCCCTAAGGAATTCTCGGAGAAACTCCCGAAAACTCCTCGGAGGAATTCTCGAAGGAACTTTCGGAGGAAGTTCTGAAGAAACTCCCGGGAGAATTTTCAAAGAAACTCCCGAAAACTCCTCGGAGGAATTCTCGAAGGAACTTCCGGAGGAAGTTCTGAAGAAACTCCCGGGAGAATTTTCAAAGAAACTCCCGGAGGAAATGCTGTAACCATTTGGTTCCAAAGTGGACATGCAGCTTCTGCCGCAAATCATTTTGTCCTTTGTCGAAACCACCGTGTACTCCGACAACCAGTAACTTAGGTTACAGCGGTTTGAGCGTGGGCAAAGAATGAGAACCCACCCTACCTCTCTCATCTGTTAGTAGATAGCAACCGGAAGAGTTGCCAAATTGAGTGGTAACTTCGGCAATCTTCGTTCCACCCGCTTAGATTTACAGCTTCTATAGCTCAGCTACTAACCAGGGAGATTATTCGGTCCGTGACTACAAGCGGGAATAGTAGTGCGCGCCGTGTATTCCAATAAATAGTGATTAATTTGTTAATAGTCCAGTGGTGTATTAGCTAGTAAGAGAGTTAATAGTAAGTGGAAACAAAAAGAGTGCGAATTGAAAGTAAATAGTTAATTGAATTGTTCCTTTTGTTAGGGGAATTGTATATGTTGCTGCTGATAGTTACAGAAGAAGTAGACTTCAGAAAAGGAGAAGTCAATAAGAAAAGGTAAACCATTTGTTTGATGTAGAACAAAAGGACAAGGAAGTGTAGCTAGAGTGACGTCACATGTTGGGTACTAACACGTGGGCAGGTCCTAGTTGGGTCGGCTCCGCCATTGCGATTCCGAAGAAACAGTGTTGGCAATCCGAGAACTCAGCCATTGTTCCAAACGATAAGCCAGCCACGTCGAAACCAACATTTAGTATCCGAAATCGTCCTCGAACTCCACCAACCCGCCCGCGTCGGCGCAATTCAAGCAAGAACGGCAGCCCTTACTTTGCACCGTTCAATGTGGAAAAACGATCCATAAAAGAATGAAAAACGATTCATAAATAACATCTGAATGTTTCATAACACGCTACCATAAATCCATAAAATAGTTCGAGATATTCCATAAAGAATATTTTTATGATCCATAAAACTTTGAAAAATGATCCATAAAAACTATAAATTGATCCATAAAATTTTAAATTTGCGCTATTTATATCCTGATGATGATCCATAATTTCAGCCATATGATCCATAATTTTGGTCATATGATCCATAATTTTGATAATGTGATCCATAATGCTTGGAAAGAAGGCCAATGAAACTACAGTAATTGATCCACACATTTTATAAAATCTATGGATCATTTATCATCATATTATGGATCATATCACCAAAACTATGGATCATTTGAACAAAGTTATGGATCAAATGGCCAGAATTATGGATCATTTGACTAAAATTATGGATCATATTACTGAAATTATGGATCATCATCACGATAAAAGAATGCGCAAATTTGAAGTTTTATGGATCAAAATACAGTTTTTTATGGATCATTTTCCAAAGATTTATGGATCATTTGTCATATTTTCATGGGAAAATAGCAAGAATTGTATTGTTTTTTTTGACCATGTTATTGGAACATATTTCCCAATTAATTGCTAAATTTTAGCTTAGTTATGGATCGAAAAATTATTCTTTATGGAATCTCATTACCTATTTTATGGATTTATGGAGCATTTTAAGGAACATTCAGATGTTATTTATGGATCGTTTTCCAGTTTTTTATGGATCCGTCTTTATCGTTTATATGCAAAAGTATGTTTCGCCAGCAAGAACGCCATCGTCGTAGGAAGCCCGCCCTTAGCACCCGAAATCGTCCTCGAACTCCATCAACCCGCCTATACCGGCGAAAGTCAAGTGAGAACGCCAGTGTCAACGGAAGCCCGCTCGTACAGCCTGAAAGCGAATTGATATTGAGCCAAGACCATCGCCCAACTTCACAAGCCAACTCGTGAAGGCGAAAGTCGAGTTCAAACGCCTCCGTCAACTATAGCCCGCTCGAATCATCCGCCATCGAGTCGAAATCGTCGCTGACCATCGTAAACGCACCGTCTAGCCACAACTGCCACACCATCCGCCATCGAGCCACCGAGGGTGTACCAGCATCCAGCATCGCATCCACCGGTGCACGGTGGGATCAGAAGTCGTTCGAATCGTCCGCTACTCTCGAATGTCGCACCGGAAATCATCCCCGCCCGCCATCGAAACGTCGCTCCAGTCGCTATCGCTAAAGAAGTCCCACCGACGAGTACCATCGGCCGCCGTCAGCAAGTGCCCCAGGGGCTAAAACAACCGCAAGCAGGCTTGTAAAATGTCGTCTGCATGTCATTTGACTAATTTGTTCATAACTTTCTTTAGAAGCCAAATTTATTCCATAATTTTAGATGTACTCATAACTCTTGAGTAGGGCTACATTTTTGTCCAAGGGTACATTGCTCTAAATATAACATCTGAGGCTGGAGAGTGAAAACTCTCCAAAATGTCACGTGTCATTTGACATAATGTCATTTGAATGACATTTTGCCTCCCACGCCCCAGATTACATATTTACAGCAATGCCTTGTAAGACAAAGTTGTAGGCACATTTAAGCGCTATAAGTTCGTCATACATCATGAATTTATAGCAACTGTCTGGAAAAATTTCTGGGGAAATTATACAAACGAATGCAAATGACATTTTACAACACTGACCGCAAGTATCCCAACAATGTTGTGACGTCACTAATGTAGAAAGCCCATGTCGGGTCAATAAATAGCCTATTAATGTAAAAGTTGACTAAGTAGCGCATTTCCTTCAAGCAAGCATTCCCTTAGTTCGTACACCACAGATTTTTATTTTCTATTTTCGATCTTTTCTGACTCAAAAAGGAGTCGCCAAGCCTCGCCCGTTGTGGTCTGATTGAATTTTCTCCCGAGGCCAGCTTTTGAGTTTTTTTTCTTTATTGTTACGACGTTTCTGACGACTCTTCCAATTTGTTCCATCAATTGACACGTGTCGCGAAACACACACTCGTGTTTATGCTCCTACTGAAGCATAGGTTCTGGTAGGTATTACGGTCAGTGAGTTATCGATCCTTTAATTGTCTCGGTTCTAGTTCTAGCTAGCAGGTAAAAATGCCAGTGAAACTATCAGAAGAATTTGGAGAAGAAAGAAAGAAGAGAAGAAATTGGAGAATTCATCTTATAGACAAATCTCGTCTAGCTGAAACTTTTGTAGGGGTATGTAGCTAGACCATTAGCATCATCAGAGGACCTCCCGGAGAATTCCCGGAGAAAGCCTAAATGAATTCCAGAAAGAAAACCTGGAGAATTTCCCGGAAGAATTTTCAGAGGAACCCCGTAGGAACTGATGATAGAACTACCGGAATTCTTAGAGGAACTGCCGGTGGAACTCCTAGAAGAATTCCCGGAGGAACTCCCGGAGGAATTTTCGGAGAAATTCCTGGAGGATCTTCCAGTGGATATCTTGAAGTTTCCACCGGAATTCTTTCAGGTTTTTTCGCAAATCAATCCAAGAATTCCTCCGAATATTTCATTGTTGATTTCATTTTTGGTATAATTTCTGTATAAATTTTCGGTGGGATTCCTGGAGAAATTCTTTGAAATTTTTACAAGAAATTATTCGAAACTTTCAGGAAAAACTTTATGGAATTTATACAAAAAATTCGAACATTTTTCGCGAAATTTTCAGGAATGTTTACTGGCAATCCTGCGGAATTTCCACGGTGGAATTTTTCAGAAATTTTTATGAGAAACAGCACGAAAGAATTATCTAAAGAATTCCCTGCAGAACTTATAAATGAGTTCGTGGAGGATTTCTTGGAGTAAATAATGGTGGAATTTTCTGCTCGAAATCCTGGCTACGCCCATACATAGGGCCCTCTGCTAATCTTCAGTTTCTATTCATTTCACACTTGCCGCTCGCTTGCGGTTCATCTAGGGACACGGCAGGTATTTTCGTCTGTTCGTCATAGTCTCGAAAACCAATAAAAGAGACGCTTTTTTGTAAAACTCATACGTACCAAATCGTAGGCTCAGGAGAAACGTTCTGCTATATAATCGGTATGAATCCACACATTATTTTAACTATTGAACATCTGTCAAAAGACGATATAATTACACTACGTTGTAATCTTTATAGACCGGTCGAGAGGTCGAAATACCTATCTGTAAAAATTAAAACATGGTGAAATTAAACGGAATAGTAACAAACTCGTCTTACGACAAATGGTACATGTATTGCTAAACGTTTGCAAGCTCTATTCTAATGATAAAAATCTAATCGAGGTTTTTTTATACGCGGTTGAATTGCTAAATTTTTATTAATTTTGAATTTTTTCTGCAGTTAGCTCATTGTTTTATTGATGCCGAAGATCTCACGGCTAAAATCACAAACGTGTAAAACCCGTGTGTTCTCGCTCAACGGTTCAAAGTGTTTCAGACTAAGCCGACTTTTCGTTATCATTTACCTGAAGTGAAAAATAGCAGGAACAGGAAATACAACTGAAAAGAAGAATGGAAATGTTTCTGGGAAGAAGCCCTAGATTAGATTCATACGCCAAAAGCGAAACACAGAGTAGACTGTAAAAAAAGTATAATTTTGTTCGGGACTAAGAAATCTGTTGTTTTTAAATAATAGATACTGGAAGTATTGTTAGGAAGTTTGTTATGTTTTAAAATAAATTCTCTCATTTTATACATTTTATTATCATATTATTTGAGGTTTACAAACGGATCATGATCGCATTTGATTCAGTAACATTTTCGATTGCACCACACCTTGTCTCAGGGATTGTCATATGTTGGCTTTGACCAAATGTCTGTTGAACTTTAATGATTCTTGCTGGTGCTTAAAACTTTCGGACAACAATCAGTTGTTCAGAATAATGCATCTTGGGATTGATCAAATAGACAATATCTTCGTTTATAGCTATAAATTTTCTCCGATGGAAGAGATCCATTCCCACAAGTATTTCGGTAGTTTATCAGAAAGTATTCCAATTGCGTACTCAGGTTCAAGTAGAAATTTTTGAAAACATCAGTGAAAACTAAATTTTGACCATAAACATACTTGTGAAACTCTTAATACTACATAAGTGCTAAGACCCCAAATGTAAAATTGGTATTCCTCTGGGCTTCATTGATGAAAATGATAAAGCATATGGCTTTTCGACGCCTTCCACAACATGGGAGCACGCTCCCAACCCATAATTGCAGGCGTCGAAACCACTACTAGGGGTTCAGATCAAAATACTCAAAAATCAGCGTTTATTAATTGTTGCTTACTGTTCCAAATGCAGTATGACATCTACTTGTCCAAACAAATTTTACTTGTCCAAATAAATTTTCCATAGTAATTAATTAGTCCTAAATATGCCTTCAACTTGACAGTTGGATGGAACTTTAGCCGCTTTAATTGTTTCAACTTTCAGGCTAGGTAAGAGTCCTTTGTCCCAAAATGTGCCCAAGATAAGGTAAAGAAGACACAAACAATTTAAATTAACCAATTAACTTCACATTTGCAGCTGACAACTCTTCTAATACGGTTTCTAATTTTTGGTTACATTCCTCGAAATTTTTACCAGCTACCAACACATCATCCAAATATACGGTCACATTTTCAATATCTATCAAAATTTGCTCCATAATTTGTGGAAAATCGCAGCACTTGAAGACGCCCTTGTGGTAGGCGGTTGTATGTATAGAGTCCTTTCAGTGTATTAATTACCATAAACCTTCTAGACTTCTCTGAAAGAGACAGCTGTGTAAGCACCTCTAGATCTAATGCAAACACCTTTACATCCAGACAAACGCGCAAACAAATCCGTGCTATAGGCAGTGGATAAGCTTCGGAATTATCATTTTATTTATTGACACTTTGCAGTTATCAGAGTCTGATCTGATCATTTTTCTTAATCAATTCGATGACAGGAGACGCCCATTCATGGTTTTAATAGGGCTGATTACATTCTCTTCTCTAATTTATCCAAGGGGAGAAGGTGGAGCACTGAATCCACCCCAACAGTGCGACATCTGGATTTGGTTCTAAACTGAAACAACAGTGTTAATTCTCTATCACCTTTTGTTATGGCGAGGCAATTTTTATGCACACTTTTGTTTTCGATATTTTATCAAAATTAAACACTCAATCATACAGCAATATAACGATGTGGTATGCTTGAGATACCTGCTTGATTATAGGGACTCGAAAAAGAATTGTTCGCTTTGTTCGCCAGTGACAGGCGTAAGAGGCCTTGAATTTATCTAAATATCACACACTCTGTCTCTTAGCCTGATATGGCACCTCTATGCACGTTTAAAATTGGATAATCATCTTTAAGTATCAGCTCAACCTCATAACTCAACGATTGGACGATAAATCTTTCTTAAAAACATTGGCAAATTTCATTTCACTGCTCAAAAGCAAAACTTGATCGTTGATTTTAACATTGTGAACATTGTTCGGTTTTTGAAACATTTCTCGACCTAATAAGGAGTAAAATTATGTTGATGCCTAGAATTACTATTATCAATGAGTGTTCTTAACGTTTTTCAAACTCACGGATACTTGCGTTTTCTCCAAATACTTTCAGATTTCTCCATCTACACATAACAAGTCTTCTTACTCGAAGTGGTATATTGAATAATTCAAAAAGTTTTAATTCCCATGACCGAGACAGCAGACCCGCAATCGATTTCCATTTGTATTGATTTATCCTCTATAATAACTTCTACCATGCAAGGCTCACTAACTTTGTTAATGGAGTCACATTCATACACATATATTCACCTGATTCATCACCAGATTCGTCACTCATTTGCATCCTCAATCTATCCATCGCTTGTTTCAAATTATATTGACGCTTTGACGGAACCACAACGCTTTGAATCTTGTTGTTAAATCTCGAAGTCGACCCTGCTTTATTGCGACATTGTCTTTATATATTTGTTGTTCTGATGCTCCTTCCTTCGTCCATCATCACTGAACGTAACTCTTCTCTGGGCTTGCGCTCCTACTACGACTGGGATCTCTCCTGTTGTAATAACTATTGTTTCTGTCCAGGCGCTGCCTCACAGAAGCAACCTGCTGCATGTCAGTGTGATTGCAGCCGCACGGGTATTAGCAAGTTCATAATTCGTTATGATCCTTTCTGCATCACAAGTGTCAGTTTCTTCTCTTTGAGAAGTTGTTTTTCATCGTAAACTCCTACCAAAATGCGATCTCTTATGGCTCATCTTTTGTAAGCTGTCGTTCTTCTGGAGAACAAAGAGAGCATGCCTTTTCTGCTTTGTTCTCTCGAGGCAGCTGTTGGTTGCGACGAGACGGACGCAATGAGAAAACAAGAACTGTGCAATAAAATCCTATCTGACTAAATGCTGATGTCATATTAGAAATTTGAGACAGTACTGTCGATAGAAATTCCGCACGCGATGGCATATGAGCAGTCAAACCACCTTCCTTTGCCAGTGGGAGATATATCAGCTTAACTGATATTCTTCCTCCCTCTACGGGAGCTTATAGGGAAGGTCGTGCGATATATGCCATCACAAATATTGCCCTCGCTCTGCTTTCAAATCGACTTCTATAAAAACATTCTTCAGTCGCCGTATCCTAACGGAACTATCAATTCTATACTTTCGCCTCTAATGCATCATGAACATTACGTCCAAGTTTGAAGATGATATTAGCATTTACATCATGTAAATCGTTTAACTTCACGTAGAAGTAAACACACGAAATCATTAATTTAGTGTACTCCTCGGTGGGGCATCCATCAATTCAGCTGTTATTGGTCGACGGTACAGCAGCAGTGCCTTTCTTGCTTTGTTCTCCGAGGCAGCTGGTTGCTGACGAGACGGACGCAATGAGAAACAGAACTGTGCAATAAAAACTTATCTGACTAAATGCTGATCATATTAGAAATTTGGAGACAGTACTCGTCGATAGCAATTTTCCGCACGCGATGGCATATGAGTAAGTCAAACCACCTTCCTTTTGCCAGGAGATATATCAGCTTCCACACTGATATTCTTCCCCTTCATACGGAGCTATAGAAGGAAGGTCGTGCGATATATGCCATCACAAATATTGCCTCCGCTCGCTTTCAAATCGACTTCTATAAAAACATTCTTCATGCCTGCCGTATCCTAACGGAACTATCAATTCTATACTTTCGCCTCTAATGCTATCATGAACATGTACGTCCAAGTTTGAAGATGATATTAGCATTTCCATATCATGTAAATCGTTTAACTTCACGTAGAAGTAACACACACGAAATCATTAATTTAGTGCACAAAGAGAAGCTTGTAATTTTGAATCAAGTATGAAACTTTCTGTAGTTTCATCTGCCCTTTGAACGCGTGTATTGAATTTGAAACATTGAATCACGTCAGAGTCAATTTTATCGTAAGTGATTTCAATTTTGAATAATTTCGGTATAAGTTAAATCTTTAACTCTTTCCTGAACAAAAGTTTAATTTCAGAGTAAATTGCCGGTCCATGAGTGTACAGAAGGTAGATCTCTTTCTGTTATCATCAATTTGATTAAACTCAAAATATTCCTCAAATCGTTCGGCATAATCTGTAAATGAATTGCCAATCACATACGGTCTAATAACACCAACCAAATTTGTGGTAAGATGTAGATTTTAATTGCTGCCACCTCACAGCTAATTTCTCCGCAAGAATTAAGAGCAGTTCCGAGAAGCGCGACCCCTCTTATCGATATTCTCCGATTTGGATGAAATTTTCAGGGTTTGTTCCATATGTAAGAGAGACATCTTGCAAATTTTCAGATTTTTTCATTGAGGAAGTGGGTAAAACGGTCTCAAAATTATTTGAAAAATCGCCAAAATCCAAAAAATGCAATAACTTTGGCAATGATAGACCGATTTTGTTTAAATTTTACACGCTTTTTCTAATCAACTAGTACCTTATACCAAGTAGTTGATATGGTTATAAAGTTGTTTGCTTTAGGAGAAAATGAACTTTTCGATAAAAATTGTCGTTTTCCGAAGGAAATATTTTCACCAACAGATCTAGGATAAAAACAAACCCGTAAGGAATTAAGAACTAAAGAGCTTTCATCTCATATATATAATTCAGAAGCGCCAACTCAAGAAATTCTAAGAAAATTCAACAAACTGTTTATTCAAAAGAAAGTTCACATAAATTTTGACCCTACAAGGAAAAAATAATAAAAAGTAATCAGCGCGTAAATAATAAAGTCATGGAAAATTACACTATTCTTTGCGTACATGGATCTTTTTCAAAAGTTCACTAAATGTAAGCAATTTATAGCATTATGACGCTTATTCATATAAAGTGGATAATGCAATACAAATTGCATACACATTCAGGGTGATAATATCGTTTAAATTTACGCTCATTTTGGATTCCCTTTATGTGCATTACTTTCGTGTAAATTTCAACAACTTTTCTATCTGTGTACTTATGTTGATGTTTTTCGATCTGGTGAAAACTGTTCAAACTTTTTGTCTAAGTAGAAATTAAAAATCAGGATTTTTATTAAGGGAGCGTAGGTAAAATAGCCCTTTAAAATAAATGTAAAAATACATCAATTTTTATGTGAGTTCTAGCAGAAAATACATACCAGTTCTAATCGGTGTATATATTTTCAAGGGTTGCAATTTTATCTCATAGGTAATGGAATACCCTCGATTCTGTTACACAACTGTGTGAAAAACTCCAAAGTTTAACAAAGTTTCATTCATTTTGCACTCCAAAGTTTAACAAAGTTTCATTCATTTTGCACGATCTAAAAAACCTTTTTGCTACAACGAAATGATTTTTTACACGGAGAGCGTAACAATGTAATGTGTATACTATTGATTAGGATAAGTATACTATTGTCTGACTATTTTTTAAGCACACCCCTGATGAAAATATTTCAAATTTCAGGATACACGTTTCTACACTCATAGATAAAGTATATAAATTGTAGATCACTTAATCAATTAATTGAAAGATTACAGCAAAACTGTTTTATTCTCGGCTTAATTTACACCACCTGAAAGTGCTTGGGTACTTAATAAGACGGAGTTGATGTGTAAAAGGATGCTTTGAATATCATTTTTTCCTAAAATCTTTTCTTACCTTATATGAACAAATTTCCATCCAACCATCCAAGGTGTGGTTTGCTAGAAGTAGATACTTGGGTAGTATAGCTGTATTATTATTATTTATTCAGACTAAGGCAGTGGTATATAAAGTCTCTCCATTCGCTCGGTCCATGGCTGCAGTCGCCAACCACCAGTCTAGAGGGTCCAAGTCATCTTCCACTGATCGATCCACCTTGCCCGCTGCGCACCTCGCCTTTGTGCCCGTCGGATCGTTGTCGAGAACATTTTCACCGGGTTACTGTCCGACATCTGGCTACGTTCCGGCCCACCGCAGTCGTCCGATTTTCGCGTTGTGAACGATGGATGGTTCTCCCACAGCTGAATCGTGGTTCATTCTCCTCCTCCACGTACTGTCCGCATCTGCACCCACCATATATGGTATGCAGCATAAATACTTTTTAAAATCTATCTATTGCTTTTTTCACTGAGGAAAGGCTACGGTTGAAGTACCAAAACAATGTTCACACTTCCAAATGGATGGAAACTAGCTAAAGCATTGGATTACTTCGCTTTACGTCGTTCTTGAACCATCGTTCTTGCAGTTAAGACGTCACCATATATGGAGGAACTGGTGGAAATATTTTGGTGGAACAATATTTTGAACGGGAGTTTAAGACGGCGTAAGTTTACAAACTCTGCCAGAATATTATATAAATGAACATACTGGATAATCAGTTCACGTTATTTTTGAGAGATTGTGAAGATTTAATTGAGAAAAAACCATAAAAATACTACGCTTGGAAGAATTTTTAAGCAAACTAGCAAAATCGCTAGATTAGTGTGAGTTATCGGAATAATCAAATCAAGAAGTGTGGTTACGATCATCTGGTTTGCAACATTATTTATATTTTGAGATTCATTTTACCCTCTCTCCCCATCATAATATTTTGCCGAATAGTTTCATCTACATATGAAATAAACCTTGTAAGTTTCAGCCAGACGCAGAAACATCGATAAAAATAGTTACGATTCTCACAAACTGGCAAAACAACAGTGCAGTGTGCGGAAACTTATAATTTGATTGATGTTCTTAAGTCAGCAATGAAATAAGTTTCAATAAATTTTCAAGTTAGAAAGGAAATACGTCATGTTTTATACTAATGTATATTCTGGCTTGAGCTCAATATAAAAATTTATGAATTTTGACATTTTATTTCAACAAGACAAGATTTTAACAATTGGGTAAAATCAATTTACCAAAATTGCTCATTTGCCGTTAAATAATTTTTTTCGCATAGCTGTAAAAGCAACATCAGTACGATACCACAGTAATTGTAGCTGATTAAAAAATATCACAACACTTTGCCCAATCCGTTTTTTTTTATTTTCAGTTTTAAATCCTACTTAGACAAAAGTTTGGACAGTTTTCACCAGATCGGAAAACATCAATATAAGTAGGGTCGAAATTTGCGAACTTTCTTTGAATAAAAGTGTTGCAGAAAATTGCGATTTTCTTAGAAATTCTTGAGTTCTTCTTCTTCTTCTTCTTATTGGCATTACATCCCCACACTGATAGAGCCGCCTCGCAGCTTAGTGTTCATTAAACTTCCACAGTTATTAACTGCGAGGTTTCTAAGCCAGGTTACCATTTTTGCATTCGTATATCATGAGGCTAACAACGATGATACTTTTATGCCCAGGGAAGTCGAGACAATTTCCAATCCGAAAATACCAGACCGGCACGGAATCGAACCCAGCCACCTCAGCATGGTCCGTGTAGCGCGCGTCTTACCGCACGGCTGGAGGGCCCCTAAATTCTTGAGTTGCGCCTGAATTATATATGAGATGAAAGCTCTTTAGTTCCTTAATTGCCTTACGGGTTTAGTTTTTATCCTAGATCTGTTGGTGAAAAATATTCCTTGGAAAAGATCATTTTTATCGAAAAATCCATTTTCCTAAAGTAAACAATCATAACTATATATCCACTTGTATAAAGTACTAGTTAAGTAGAAAAAGCGTGCAGAATTTAAACAAAATCGGTCAGTCATTGCCAAAGTTATTGTCTTTGGTTTTTGATTTTTGAACAATAATTTTTGAAGGACCGTTTATTCCCACCTCCTCTCAATGAAAAATCTGAAATTTGCAAAATGTCTTCTTACATATATGAACAAACCCTGAAATTTCATCCAAATCGAGAATACACAACTCCTTGAGAGGGGTCGCGCTTCTGAACTGGTCTTAAGGGATCTGCGACTTACTTCTCTCTGCTTCGCTATGTTCACTCACTCTCAAAAATGCTAAAAATGCTCCTTTGCTAAGAACACTCAATACGGAAACCATGCACTCCGTAAAATCGATTTTCACCAACCACTGGATCCTACTAGACAAAACTGCTCGAATTATCTTAAGATCAGCGCTCTTGCATGTAGCTCAGCCAATCGACTTTAATCAACAAATTTAAACATTTGATTCTTCTTATGTAATTTTTTTGTAATTTCACACAGTAAGCATATTGCCTTTTTTAAACTATTTTATTATACACTTTGAACTATTGTGACGTCATACGTACGCCTTTATTCAACTTAGAGATAGCCTTTTGTCACAATTATAATTGACTCTTCAAATGGTTCTTCTAGAAGTGGTGCTCAGCACTTTAGACGTTTTTCAGCTTCATTACACAAAAATGAGCTTTGACTATACAAATCAGTACTTGGCAATAAAACGGTATTTGTGTTAAATTCACCTGTACGATACAATCAAAGAAGAAAAGTGTGATGTAGCAAGGTAATTTGTTTGATCAGTCATATGGAATGATTTTCACACCAATATTCGTGTTAATATCCTCCGCTGAAAGCTTCCGTCCAAGTACTAACATGAGGGAAAGCTCATTTTTATTGTGTGACAAACAAATTAAGGTAAAAACACAAAATGCTGAGACCACTGTCCCACATAATAGCACAATAAACTCCTCCAATCACCACGAAACTGTACTTTGTTAATTACTCTATTAAATTTAGTTTAATTTTGTTTAAATCATATATATATATATATATATATATATATATATATATATATATATATATATATATATACATATATATATATATAGGTTTACTATTGCACGCGGAAAACTTTAAAATCTTTGCCTCGTCGCCAGTTGAAATAGCTTAGTTTTCGGATATATTAGGAATAATCCAGTTCGGTTGAGGTCTGACTATAAACTAAGGTTTATTCTGATTATAATTCGATTGTGCCGTGGGCACTCATCTAATCGATGAACTTTCCAATACATGCATAAAAAAGGAATCCGCTCTGAAGTCGAATTCAAGATACTATAATATGATGGTGAAAAAGCGAGCAAAAACCGTTGAATATTCGATGATATTTTAAATCTGATTTTTATTTTGGGTCTTTATAATCTGGTAAACATTTAAACGAGGCACTTATCTAAAGACATGCTGAAAACGAAAATCTGTATCGAGGATTTCAGTAAAGATGGAAGCTGATCTACATCAAAGTTGAAATTTATTGGCCTAATCACGTCAACCAATGCCACCGAACTACCGATAGACTCTCAGGAATTGATGTATCTCGATCCGAATTGATCCAGAGTTAGTTACTTGATACTTCTTGGTCAAATCGCTATTCCTACCTTCTACCACTTCCAAAGTTGAATTTTCAAAGTCCAGTAATTCTTTCAAACCACCTACCAAGATCTAAGGGCGAATCCAAAGGCCGAAACAGGATTATTTTTGATGCGACTACGTCCGATAGTGGTCCAACCACTAACCGGCACACTTGAGAGATGGATTCTATTGGCCTACCTTGATCCAATAGTGTGAATTCACAATAAGAGGGATTTTTGGTCGGTAACACACGTACTACTCAATCTAGTTTTTTACTTGCGTGGGTTTATTAAATCTTTCAAAATCATTAAATTCTATGAATAGAGATTTTAGTAATGTTCTGCTCTTTTAATAATCCTGACTTCCTACCTATTGAAAGATATGTAGAGTTATTGAGGCGTAAAGAATTCACAAAGCAATAATTTATTAAATCCATCACGCAAAAAATATATTTGTTTTGAACATGGAATGAAAGTAAGGGGCGCCGATAATGATTTCGCCAAGGGCGCTGGAATCAGTTACGGCTCTGAATACACTCATATCATAAATTAGAGAGTATTAACCGTGGGGAGTCAATTTCAAAGAACGATCAATAGGTTTATAGGTTTTCGATAAGAATTTCTTCTAGTAATTTTTTATCGAGAGTTTCTTTGAAAATCCTGATATCGGAATTGCATTCTATCATCATCATACTTCTTCGGATATTCTCAAGAATTCCTAAGGAATTGACGTTGCTTTGAATCTTTCCCAGTGTTCATCCAGGTGATATTTCAAGAATTATCCAAAAGTTCTCTGAAAGTCTTTTTTTCGTAAAAATACACACGGAATTAATTTGTGTTAAATTAATTTGGCTTTTGGACATTCCTTAAAAATTCCTCCGGAGCTCCATCGTAAACTTCTCAAAGTCTTCCAGTGATTCATTACATAAATCCTTAAGGAATGTCTTCAAAAGCCT